>NC_056737.1:1124836690-1125111421 GCF_019279795.1 Protopterus annectens
GGCTGATGCATAACACAGCTGAAGGATCAGCTAAGGTAGCAATCACAGGAATCACCTTGAAGCATCTTGCTTGGCTGTGCTTTTTGATTTTGTGGGTAACTTTAAAGAGTCTTTCATGAATGCCCCATGTGATGGTTCTTCCCTCTCTGAGTGATCAGTGAAAGAGAAATTTCTGAGGTGTGAGCAGAAAGGTAAGACTTTGTCTGGCATAGAAGTCAAATTTGAGATTCCTCAACAATCCTACAGAAGTAATAAGAAGGGGGTTCATCTCCCTATGCTTCAAGATGACCCAACATCAATCCTATAGGGGTGACCGTGGCAGAGATGGCCCTTTCAGTGAATGGCATACTCAGAAGTTGTGGAGGGGCTGCAGAACCAGAGATTTTAGAAGCTCTTTTGGATAAGTAGAACTAGCATCCCTGAAGGGTTATCGATCTGCTACCTTAGTCGGGGTTCTCTATCTCTCCACTCTCATGCATGAATGGCCATCATACAGGACTCTTGACTGAGAGAGATAACATCAAGAAGCTGTATTGTACCCTTTTCCCATTTACCACCCTTTCAGACCAGTCTGCTTTCTGATGTTCCACCCTGACAACACAGAGCAAGCCAAGATGTCCCACTAGACCAGAGGTGGTCTGGAATCTAGTCAAGATGCCTTTTAGTGCCAAAGAAAAACAACTGCCTCAGATCTACCCTAGGCCTCAGTGGCCTAAATATTTCCATCAAAAAGACCCCTTTCAGAATGGTCATGATGTGAAGACATCCAGGAGACTTCTGTGATTCTGTCTAGGAGCCAGCCATTATCAATTCAGAGCCCTGCCCTTCAGATGCCCCCTGAATGTTTACCAAGTACATGTCAGTAGTTGCAGCCCACCTTCAACTCTGGGATCCAGTTGTTCCCATACTTGTCCGCTCCTAAAGTATCTCTGTAAACTGCAAAAAGAAAATGTATTCTACTTCCAGTGCAGTCCATACTATTTATCAGATGCCATTTGAATAAAATAAGATGTATAGTCAGCCTACCATTGGAATGAATTCATAGCCTCAGAGCCTCTATCCAATATCTCTTGACCCATTGATCTCCACCAGAAGTCGTGGTACTTTGGGTACAAAGGTTTTATGGCTTCCAGTATAGTCATGGTTCCCTACACCCAGTATCACATGCACATGCTACAGTGGTGACTAAGGGTTAAATGGGCTCTAATGTCAGCTACCTCAGGACTGTTCACACAGTTGTACAAGACATTTAAAATAGTGTGTCACCTCTCCCACTATCTCAGTGGGGAGACCTTTTGCTTTTCCTCCTCCAGCAGTGACAGTCACCACGGATTCCTGTTCCTTAGATTGAGGGGAACACTTTAGGGGTAAAGCTGCCCATTCTTCACATAAGTAGTTAAGGGCGGTCCTCCAAGCATTGTAGGAATTTCAGGATCTTCTCCCACCATGGATGATTTCCATCTGGGCAGACAATATTTCTATGGTATGGTATTTGAAAAAGCAAGGGGGAACAAAATGATGTTCTTCATGTTTCACTGTTGCAGTCATCACCTGTGGGGTTGTCCCTGCTGTGGTAGCCCTCGGTCAGCCCGAATACCAGAGTCAATGTTTTTGTGTGCCAGCTGCCATTACTTGTAGTCTGACGTCAGGTCATCAGTGCTATAAAGCAAGGCAGCCGACATTATTACATCAGTCTTTCTTGCTGTGGAGCCCATAGCAGAAGCAGTTCACACGAGTGCCAGTTGGTCGCTACCAGCAGTTGAATTTCAGCTGAAAACGTCTAAAGCTGAGTACCCCATTAGGGACCCTTTTTTCTTGCTCTAACCGATGTCTGAAAAAGTTAACAACTGTCTCACCTGCGGAAAGCAGATCCCACACCAAGACTTTAATTCTTATTGCATCACTTGTTTAGGCCCAGACCACGACGTCCCTCATTGCCGGTTCTGTGCTCTCTTTAATGCGAGAAACATTCGCCACAGAGCTCTTTTTGTAGACAATTATTTTCATGTTCCATCTTCAAATTCTGATATGGCATCCAGCAGCCAACGATCTGTCAACATTCCAAAAAAATGTAGAGATAAAGATAGAGACAGGCCACACAAGGATAAGCCTTCCGACGACACTACCACTAAGCAAGTCGTCATTTCTCTGGAATTCAGTGAGGTGCTTTCACAGCCCCTGTTGCCTGACGTGCTTTCTATACAGGCCTCTGCCAAGACCATTTCAGAGTCTGGTATGCCACAGAAATCCACTTCATTTTCCGATCCTTTGGCTGTCTCTGCCTCTCTTGGGTCCGGAGCCGCAACACAGGCACCAGCTTCTGAGGAGGCCTTTCACACTACTGATTCTAGACAAAAAATTACGTCTTCGCATCCACCTACCGCTTCTCAGAGACCGATGGATTCTCTCAGGCCTAGAAGCCAGGCCACTCCTAGGAAATCTGCTTCTAGCCACCATCTTGCTGCTGCTCCCCCACCTCATACTCAAATGCTTAAAATGGTTGAGGATCTCATCTCCCTTATCCGAAGTACTCAGGCCCCTACTCCAAGAAAGAAAAGGCATCCTTCTCCAGAAATTATGACAGACAAAGAGTCTGAGAAATCTGATTATTCTGCTTTTGAAGAGGAACAACATTCTTTAACTGTTTATGAGGATTCCGATGCAGAGGAATCCATCTCTTCTGCCTCCCCTCCCGAGGGAACTCTCCTTTGGGGAAACCCTTCTCTCCCTCAGGGAACATTTTCAGTCAGAATCTCAAGACTTCCCACAGTCAAAGAAATGACTTAGAGAGTATCTGGACCTGCCCCAGCACAGAACCCTGGCCATCCCACCTATTTTGGAAGTGGTGGATGATGTTTTCCATGAATCCAGCTTAGCCCCTGATGCCCTGCCTCCTGCTCCAACTAAACCTGACAGGTACTACAGAGTACCGGATTCTCACAAATACCTGTACAGAAATCCTGCTGCAGACCCTGAGGTCATTACACAGGGACCCAAAGGAGCTAAGACTAGCTCTGCCAAGAATCCTCTTCCTTCTGACAAAGACTCTAAAGCTCTGGACAGATGGGGTAAGAAAGTATGCAACTCTACAACCTTAGCTATCAGAGCACTCATTTGTTAGTTCCATATGTTAAAATATCAACAGCACACTTTGGAACAATTAAAACAGAAGATTGCTACCTCTCCTGACGGTTACAACTCAAAAGAGCCGGCAGAATTACTACACTCTGCTTGACAAGTGGCCAAACACTCATTACAATGTGGATATGATGCCCTAGAAGCCTCTAACAGGGCAGCAGTGACAGGATCTGTTATTAGAAAACATGCATGGCTGAAGGAACAACCTCTCCCTGATCATGTCAAGTTGATTCACCCCTAGATAAGGAACGCCTGTTTGGGGAAAAAGCAGAAGAGGTGCTTAAAAAGATGGAAGGCAAAGCAAAATCTATGCAAACAGTAAAAGATTTCTTTCAAGTTCAACCTCCCAGATTCAGCAGGAACTTTACCTCTAAGCACTGGGCTTTCCCTGCACCTAGCAGACAGGACCAAGGTAAGCCCTGCAGGGACAAGCTATCCAGGCCCCTATCCCAGGGCCAGCAAAGAAGCAAGCAGTGGACCACTTCCGTCTCTAAGGCAGGGAGTTCTAAGCCAAGCTTCTATGGCAAGCACTCACAATGACTCTCCCTCCCCCCTCTGCCCTCCTTTCACTCATCAAAACCTGGGAGAAAGGATCACCCTCTTCAAGGACAATTGGATCTCTATATCCAAGGACCAATGGGTCTTAAAAATCATTTCTTAGTGATACAGATACTCCTTCAGCGAACTACCTGTTCCAAGAGGGTATCCAGACCTCCCCCCAAACCAGTGGGTTGAGGCATTGAAACAGGTCCAAACTCTTAATATCCTAGGGGGCAGTAGAACCTGTCTCTCCAGATCAAACAGGAAAAGGTTTTTACTTCACACCATTCCTTGTTCCCAAAAAAGAGGGCAGTTGGTGGCCCATCCTGGATCTATCCAAACTGAACACCTCCTTGGTGATCCCCAGATTCAGAATGCTAACCTTGCAGTAGCTCCTGCCTATGCTCATACAAAATGCCTGGCTTGTGACACTAGACCTAAAAGATGCCTACCTCCACATCCCCATCAAGGAATCGTGCAGAAAATTCCTGCGCTTCAGAGCAGACTATCAACACTTTCAGTTCTCTGCACTGTCCTTTGTCTTGTCTACTGCACCCAGAGTAGTCACCAAATGCTTGGCCCTGGCTGTAGCATTCTGCAGACAGAGAAATATACAGATTTACCCTTACTTGGTTGACTGCCTCATTCAGGCAGACTACAAAGAAAAGTTGCTCCAGGACCTTCTCTTTGTCATATCACGCCTAATTTCTCTAGGGTTCACCATCAATGAGAAAAAAATCAAAACAAAACCCCACCAGGAAAATTGTTTTCCTGGGAGCTGTGCTAGACACGGCAACCCAGATGGCCTTCCTATACCCTGAAAAGCAGAACTTCCTGCCTCTCTACTTCACCCAGCTGGCTTCCAGAAGTCACCTCACTGCGAGGAAGTTCCTGCATGCCCTGGGATACATGGCATCTTGCATCCTTCTTATCCATCTCGCCAGGCTTCACATGAGAAAACTTCAGTGGTACTTAAAGAACCTTTGGTATCAGCACTCTTGGTCCCTAGAGATCACTCTCCCTCTCATCCCTTGTATAAGAGCCTAATTTCTCTGGTGGGCAGAGCCCTGTGCCATGAACAAGGGTCTTCCCTTCATCCTCCACTCTTCCAGTCAGACCATCACCACCAATGCCTCAGATATTGCTTGGGGTGCTCACCTAGCAAGCAGGTGCACCCAAGACCTTTGGAATGCCCAGCTACTTCACTTGCACATCAACCAGAAAGAAATGATGGAAGTGCAAAAGGCTCTGACTTCCTTCCAACCCCATCTCAGGCCAGGGGTCTTCCTTATAAAAATAGACAACCCCACAGTAATGTGGTACATCAACAAGCAGGGCAGCCATTCTTAACCCCTGTGCAGGTTAGCAATGAGTCTCTGGCTTACAGCCACCTCCATGGGGCTACACATAATTGCCCAATATTTACCAGGAATCAACAACACACTAGCGGACCACCTAAGCAGAAACTTACTGGACCCCCACTAATGGCAGCTCCACAGAGAAATCTTTCTGCAAATCACCCAGGAGTGGGGTACCCCAGAAGTGAACCTCTTTGCCTCGCACCTCAACCACCAGCTGCACAAGTTCTGTATCAGGGAGTATCACCTCCTAGCATGGAAGGTGGATGCCTTGACCTTCCCCTGGAACTTCCTCTTTGGGTACGCATACCCTCCTCTGTCCCTTATTCCCAAGGTTCTGATCAAAATAAGATAGTAGAGACCAAAGGCCATCCTCATTGGACCAAACAGCATTGGTTCCCCTTATTGCTCAGTCTGATCTTACAGCCCCCAAAGCTGCTTCCCCTGATGTCAGACCTCTTGACCCAGGAGAGGGGGAAGGTACTACACCCAGACCTATAGGCTCTCAAAACTTTCAGCATGGCTTATACACTAAAAACTAACAAAGAGGCTCTGTTAAGCAAACAGGTCCTGGACATCATCACAGAGGCCAGAAGGCCCTGCGCAAGAAAATCATATGCAGGAAAATGGAAAAGATTCTGCTCCTGGAAACAATCAAAAGGGGGTAGTACCTCCCAACCTTCCGTCCCTCTCATCCAGAATTATCCATAAGAGTTGCTCAATAGTGGCCTGTCTTTCTCCTGTATTCAAATCCATGCCTCGGCCATCTCTGTCCATTATGATTCAGACCCACCCCTCTTGTCTCATCCTTTGATTAAGCAATTCCTCAGAGGGGCTTCTAATATCAGGCCTCCCAGAAGGCCCCCAACGTCACCCAGGGACCTGAATTATGTGTTATAGAAACTAACATTGCCTCCCTTTGAACCTGCTGCTTCAACAGAATTGAAATAACTCTCTTGGAAGACTGCCTTCCTGTTAACTATCACCTCAGCCAGAAGGATCTCGGAACTTCAAGGTGTCATGGTTGTCGAGCTCTTCATAATTTTCCATGCAGACAGAGTCTCCCTGAGGACTAACCCCTCCTTTAAGCCCAAGGTGGTATCTGATGTGACCCTTAACCAGGCCATACATCTTCCCACCTGCTTTCCCAACCCTCAAAACAAGGGGGAAAGAATTCTACACTCACTAGACATGCACAGACAACTCAGATACTATCTGGACCATACTAAGCTATTCAGAAAAACAGACCAGCTTCTTGTAAGCTTTGCCCCAGGGGCAGAGGGGAAGCCCATCACCAAACAAACCATTTCCAAATGGATTTCACACTGTATCCATTTTTGCTACAGACTACATGGGAAACCCATCCCTAAGTCTATCTGTACCCACTCCACTAGGGCAACCTCCACTTCCACTGTCTTCCTCAGTGGAGTACCTACCAGGGACATCTTGGAAGCAGCAACTCAGACCTCTCTTCATACCTTTACAAAGCATTGCCACCTACCTCTCTTTTCTAAGTCTACAGTAGGGTTTGCCTTTACAATTCTGCTGGGCCTCCTGACCTAAACTTAGGACTCAACCTATCATTCCACCCTTTTCCTCAGCTTTGGGAATTCTCCCACAGGTGATGACTGTAACTGTGAAACATGAAGAACATAGTATAGTTGTGTACAGTTATCATAAATGTAGATGTTCGAGTGTATTCACTGTTGCAGTCTTGGTTTCCCTCCCTCCATCCCCCTTTTAACATCTTCCCCTAGGGGGACACAAGCTTCCCAAGGTGGCTTTTAGCCACCAGAACCACTTCTCTCTTTTCCTTTGTGCTTCTGACAGATTAGGGCAAGAAAAACTGATGTAATGACATTGGCTGCCTTGCTTTATAGCACTGATGACCTGACATCAGACTACAAGCGATGGCAGCCGGCACACAGAAACATTGACTGCGGTATTCGGGCCAACCTAGGGCTATCACAGCAGGGATTATCCCACAGGTGATGACTGCAACAGTGAATACACTCGAACATCTGCATTTATGGTAAGTGTACACAATTGTACTTTATACCCACTGAGGGCCTGGCAGTGGCTGACTTCTTTGCAGCACTTTCTGATAGCTATGAATATTCTGGGAAAAGCCAGTTGTCTTGCAAACAAGCACAGTAGAACTATTCTGACACCTCAAGAATGGTCTCTCAGTCCAGCCATAGCATGTCAGATTTTTGACCAATGGGGCCAGCCTTGATGCGATTTCTTTGCTTCCTCAACCAGCACCAAATGCAGTAGCTTCTTTGGCCTGATTGTTCATAGTTTCATAGGTTTATACTAGGCTAATGACCACCAGGTTCTGTACAAGCTTAGCTGTGCAACCCAACTGAGTTTTGTCCCCAAGTTCCTTGGATGCCTATATGGTGGAATAAGTAAGTAAAGCGGTAGCTAAGGGTTATGGGGGAATATTTTAGTTGGGGATTAATTTACTTACCGTCTACCTCTGTCCATCAAGTGGTCTTGCTAGATGGCTAGACCAGGGGGGAATTTGTGGTCTCACAGCCAATGAATACGTTTTCTTTTGAATAGGGTCAGTGATGAACTCTTCTTCATTTAGATGGGGAGCTTATTCCATAGCACGGGGATCCTTTGAGATGCATATCAGTCCTACCAGCGCGATCTGTTTATGTCACAGGTGATGTTCAGATCCTTGGATCTAGTGTTTCTGGTGCTGTTTGTCTTGCAGATGTGCAAGTGGTCCATCAGAAGTGGCTCTGAGCATGTCTTATGTATGCTAGGCATAGATCTCCTCAGTAACCTGTGGGTGACTGAGTACAGAGATAAGACTTTAAGGCAATCTGTGTAGGGCAGGGTATTCATACCCTGGATTCTCCTGGTGAGGGACCTGTGAGGGCATTTCAACTGTTGCAAGTGCCTGGTTAGTTACATGCCAAAGGGCATTGTACTCAATGATGGGTCTGATAAGGGCTGAGTAGAGTGGTACTATAACTTCCTTGGACCAGGATGCCATACCCTTGCTTATGAGTTAGGTGACATAGAATGATTTTCTTACTGTCTTTGCCATGTGTTGGTCGAATGCCAGATTACTGTCTACATATGTTACTAGATCCATAACTATCAGGTCAGCTTTTAAGGGTGTTTTATTGATGAAGTAATTAGCAGGGTGAATGATTTCCCACTGGGCACTATGATGCATATCTTTGTATTTAGTTTTAATCTGTGGCTTTTACACCAGTCATTAGCTTATGTTAGACCTGATTGTAGGATGTTGGTGTGGGAGAATCTGTGATAGCTCCAAATGTACAGTCAACTGTGAGCTTAGTGAGCCAGAGGCCTTTGACATTGGTCTTGACTTTTGAGGAGTAGAGACCAAACAGGAGCAGACCCAACATGGACTCCTGGAATACTTTGATGGTGACTGGTCTCTTGGTGGAGGTGGTTTCACCAATCCTTACTTCTTAGCTCCTGTCAGTGAAGCAGCTGGCAATCCAATGAGTTATGTAGGGATGCATGTCTAGTTCCAAGAGTTTGTCAACAATACTTGACTGTGGAATTCTATAGAACACCTTGACCTTCTCAAGGAAGTCTACCAGGTAAAGTAGGCAAGACCTTCCCGTAACAATGCCAGTCTGGGATGGGTCCAGTGTCTGCAGGTTGGCAATGTCCCTGTTGATCATTTCCATGATAGTTTATTCCATGATTTTGCATATTAAACTTGTCAGACTGACGTGTGTGTGTAGTTCCTAGGGTCAGGTGATGGTCCACTTTTATGGATTAGTATGACTGTTGCTGCTCTCCATTCACTTGGCACGTAACATGTTTTGAGGCTGCAGTTGAAGAGTGTCTCAAGTGGCCCTGAGTGTTCATGTGTTAGGCTAGTTAGGAGGCAACCTGGGATATTTTTGGGGCCCACTGAAGCAGTGTTTTTGGCCTTAGCAAGCACCACCAGGACCTGCTTCCTGTTGATAGTTTGGGAGCTATGCTAGAAGGGATTCCACAGAGGAGTAATTGGGGGTGAAGTTAGTGCTAAATTTATTAACAAATAGATTTACTGTGTCACCTCTGGTCAGTGAAGGTTGTGCCGTTTACCACCAATTCTGCACAGTGCTAAGCATTACCTTTAAGGTTCCTGATATAGCTGAAGAAGGCTTTGTGATTGTCCTTAGCCTGGGAGGCTATCCTGATCTTGTAATTGACCTTGTTTTATCTTTTGTTTATTCTCTTCCTACAGATCCTTAGCTGCCACACTAGAATAATTTTTAATCCATTCTCCTAAATACTTCATTTTATCATGTCCCCATAAATATGGGTATTCCTGAACCAGTTCTTGTGTGGGTACATAATTTACTGCTGTTGCCTTTGTTTTAGCTTCATTCATTTTATATCCCAAAAAGATCTGAAACTGTCTCAAAATGCTCTGTAACACTGCAATGTCTTTTTTCTGGTTTTATCGGGTATAAAATAATATCCTCTGCAAATAAAACCAGCTTTTCTTGACTACCATGCCAATTATATCCTTGAATTTCTGAGTCCCTTATTTAGTTTGCCAATGGTTCTAAATATAATTCAAATAATAAAGGGGAAAGAGGAAACCCCTGCCTCGTTCCTCTGCTCAAGCAGAAATTATTAGAGAGGACCCCACCCACTTTAATTTTCATCATTATTTCTCATATATCCTCCTAATCAACCTTGTAATTTTGTTGTTGTGGGTCTTGATGCAGAAAAAGCATTTGAAAGAGTAAGTTGAGACTTTATGAGCAGGGCAGTGGAAGCATTTGCATTTCTTGTAATTCGCTTTGTTGGACTTTATTAGACCTCGTAGTTTCTTGTTTAGTTGAATCAGAGAGCTCTTGTCAATATGAGAGTTGCTCTTTCTGATTTTGCTTTGACTCTTTTTTTTTCCTTTTGTTATGTAGCCTGTTAAGGTGAGGATTCTACCAGTGTGAAGTGTTTTTGGTGTTAGAGCTGGGCTTACTTCTGGTCAGTATGACAGCCTCAGTGCAGCCATTTACAAGGTTTCTTTAAATAATTCTGCATAGGTAGCTGTGTTTTAGGGGTTTGGGATAGCTGTGAATTTTTACAAACTATCATTTAATAGGATGTAGTTTGCTTTACAAGAGCTCCTAACTGTTATGGGTGTAGCTGGGTTTTCCAGGTTGATTTTTATTTCGAGGGAGACAGCTTTGTGGTCCAACTTCACCAATGAGGATGTGACACTGGGAGGGAGGGGTGCAGTGCTGTCCTATTTTGGTCAGTAGTAGGTAACAATATGTTTGATCTTCTAGTTGGAGAGTGCACTGTCTGGCCCAGGGTGCTTGTGTTGGTAAAGTCCAGGAAGCATTGTGCCTGTGAGTAAGTGGCAGTGTATAGTTCCCAGTCCATAGAGGGATAATTAAAGTATCCCATGAATAGGGTATTTGGTTGGATGGTCAGCAGCTCTAATAGGTCTAGGTAAAAGTTGGGAACTTCATGGATCATGGAGGGTGAACTGTAGCTGGCCAGGAAATGGTAAGGAACATTGTCTATGGAGACTTGGATGTAGATGAACTCCAGGGCATCATCCTGTTTAATCAATCTACAGTTGTATTTGCTGCTAATATAGAATGAGACACCTTTATAGTTAGCCCCTTTCTGTGCTGCTGTTTGGTCTAAATGTGTGGAAGGCATTGTAGCCTTTTACTACTGGAATACTTTCTGTGGCTTTAAACCAAGTCCCTGTAACAGCACAGATGTCCACATCCTCCAGAGTGAGGAGAACTTTTATCGTGTGGAGTTTCTTGTTTAGGCTCCTAGCATTGAGAGGTAACACCTTAAGATTGCCTTAAGTTTTTTATGCTGTGTTGGTAGTTTTGCCATTTTGACATTGCCTAAAACAATTCTCTAAGGGGATGGATAAAGTTTTAGCCAATATCCGAAAGCCCCGGCATTGTACACCAACCTTGGCAAAGCAAAATTGTCTGTTAACTATGTCTTCCCATGCTGATAGTGGAGGTCCTGGAGTGACACCAGGAACTAAACTAATTATTATAATCAGTCATTTTATGTTCCTACTATGGCATCCTCCTTGGTGAAGGTGTAATGCTGCTCAGTGCACAGCACATGCCTGTCTGACACATATTCAAAGAGATCCATAATATCTCTTTTCATATAGTCTAGTGAGGCATGCCTCTGGTCATTTGCTCCGACATGGACAATGATAGAATGCTGCTGATACCTGTGATGCAGTGACTTGAGTGCGTGTGTGATACTGTGGATTCTAGCTTCAGATAGGCAAATAACCTTTATCTTCTCCTTGTCCAGCCTGGTGAGAGCAGTGTATGTGTATCGTACAATAGTATGCTCTATTGACAACAGTACTAAGTAAACTGTTTGCTTGAGTTTTGGGCTTTGTTCTTGGGGGATCATTGGGTGTATGCTTATGTGTGGTGTTAGGTGTTGCTTTTAGTGTGCTTTACTGATTGCTGAAGGTACGTGTTCACGTTGACAGCTTAAGAGGTCTTTGAGGTTTGGAGAGTCTTCTTTTAAGTGCCTCGACATAAGAAGGTCTTTATGTGAGGTGAGTGGTTTGTGTGAAGGATATATTTGTGTGTGTGTGTGTGTGTGTGTGTGTGTGTGTGTGTGTGTGTGTGTGTGTGTGTTCTTGACAACCTTACATGTGAGATTTTTGCCTTTAAAGAAGTTATGTATGTACTTCCATACTGTGTTTAGTTTCTTTAAGGATTAAAAAGTTGTCTGAGTACATGAGACAATTGCTACATTGTGTCAGGATGCCCATATCTACTAAGCTGGCCACAGAAACATTAAGAATTTGCAAGTCCTTGTTGTCAGGATCTGTATAAGGGTTGGGCTATTATGGTTTAGGGCCTTGGTTTTACAGGGGTTCACCTGAGTCTTGTCTAGGGTGAAGACTAGATGTTAGATAGTGCTATGATCTTAGTGCTGTTTGGCCCTCTAATTAGCTGCTTTAAGCTTAGATCCATGTAAAGACTTTCTGTATTAGGGGTTAAAGTCCTAAGTACTAGTTCAACAGATTTGCTGATTACATGCCTAATTTATAGCAGACCCAAAAAAGCTGAAAACTAACTCCTGTGCCCTCTTGCCAATAAACAACTACACTTTGAGCTCCCTGGTGTGCTTCCTGACTCAGGGAGACTGGATAAATACTTTCTGCCCCAAGTTTGATGATCCTGGAATTTCTTCATATAAGTTAAGAAGTTCTGGAAGAACAATCACCAAATCAAATGTAGTTTTCCCTTGATTAGACCTTACTTAATAAACCACCCATGGCTTCTAAATTCCTACCTGGATGTCCTGACTCATCCTTCCGGTCAGCCTCACCTGGACTTGCATAACCTGAAATTATTACATTTCTTTGTCTCAGAAGGAATACAGTCATAAGGTATACAAAAGCAAATGTAAGTGTTTTTCTAAATGGACATCTAGTCAAGGTATTGACCCTTTTTCTGCCTCTTTCCAAACATTCTGCAGCTTCTCTCAGAGCTGTTTGAAAGGGGATCCAGTTATTCTAGAGTAAAAGTGCAATGAGTATATATTTCAAGCTGTTATAGTTTCATATCAAACCATTCCATTGCTTCCCACAAGTTATGCAAGGCCTTTCTAAAAGGAAAGTTTATACTCAGCCCTTCTACTAAAGATCTTTTTCTACATTGAGACCTCAGTTTTGTATTAAGAACATTTACTGGAGTACCTCTCAACCCATCTCCATCTGCACAGCTAAAATTTAGGTCTTGGAAAACTTTTTTTCTGGTGACAATAACATTCGCTAAAAGGGTTTCAGCATAGCAAGCCTTAAAAAAAACTTTATTGCTCAAACATCAATAATTTATAAGAGAAACAGGCAAATACAACAATAACAAGAATTAAAAGTTTGGAGATATACCAGTTCTAAACAGTAAACACTCCCCTTAGGCAGTCCAGATATCTGTGTGCAGATAAATTGCATGTGCATTGGGTTAAGCTTATTAACAAAATTCTGATTAACACCAAGTTGTCGAATAAAAATCAGCTAATTAGAGAGTGTTGTTTGCACCCACATTAGCAAGGCCTGTGTAAAGCACAACTGTGGCTAATTCTTAACCATCACTGTAATACACTGATCACTACTGTCATTTTCTCAGGATATTAATTTTAGGGATACTGACTCATTAAGGCTATAACTTCAGCAATTGAAGGTACATTTCCCAATTTTCAAAGTATTGTGTATGCTGTCTTAGCTACCAGCATTAATAAATTAAATAACTGATAGAATTCCTTTGTTGTGTTATGAAGTAGGATGCCACCCAATCAGAAATGGAAAAAAAGAAAGATGGCCATGTGTCAGAAAAAAATTATACACATCACTGCGGTGGTGGTGCTGCGGTAGCATTGTCGCCTCACAGACGTTGCCCGTTCGATTCTCGGTTAGAGCGTCTTCTGTGTAGCGACATGCATGAATGGACGTTCCTTCGTTGAAGGTTGTGCGTGAGGCCCGGCAAGCCAGTACATAAAAATCTACTGCCAATCATTAGCAGACCGGAGTTCCGTTGTGGCGACCCCTAACTGGGAAAAGCCGAAAGGCACAAACAAACCTGGAGATCCTTTTTAAACCTGCTATGGAAGAACACTCCCAAAGATGTGATCCAGTCCCCCCAGGCACCTGAGTGACATCTCCAACAAAAATGATTGACATCTGGAAGCATTCTGTGTAACATAAAGGGCATGTATAAAAGTAAATGGGTATTGCCAACTGAAAAATCTGAACTTATAAGATTCAATGACTTATCCAAGAGCTTGCAAAATGTCATGCTATTACTGTATGGATATAGGTATTCACAGCTTCTTTTTCCATGCTGATCTCAACTTGTCTGCCAAAGTTACTTTAAAACTGATTACGCTTTTATATACTTGGCTGAGTATCCCTTTTCTTTGAGCCTCCCCCTGTCTACTGTTCAACAACCATTGAGCTAGCATAGCTATATCTTGTTGCAGGAGCTTTGCTAATTTTAGTTTGCTTACTTCTTGAATTAGTTTAGTGTACAGGCCCTTATGCCGATTCCCAACACCAGAAACTCAGAATTACAAGCCTTATCTTCCTGTCCTTCATATGTAATCTTTCACAAAGACTGAGTTTCTCTCAGGAGTAACACTTCCTTTGTCCCCAGGCTTGCCTTATAAGATAACTTGAACAAGCTCAACCAGTTTTCTTCCTGAACCATTCTAACTGAGGAGAGTATATTCTTCATATCTCAGACATTTATAGACAGCTCAGATTCTACCTTCACAGGAACAAAGATTTTAGGAAGGATAAACAGTTGATGTCCTTCATTGACCCCTGTTGCAGTATTGCATATATATGAGAGGTATCTTAAGTATACTGTACATCTTACCAACATACCATACCTTGGTTCCCTTCCTCATGCACTGTACATCTGGCTAAGGACCCAAGCATGTAAATGTGAAGCGATGTATAACTAACTTGCCACCAGTCCAAACAGTGAGACTTTTTTCACTTTGGTTTGTCAGTCATGAGGCCTGTGCCATTTTCCATAATGGGCTCATCCCCATTTAGGAACCTTCCTGTTTCCTTTAATTTTTGACATTCAGGTTAACAGGGATAAATGTGCTGCAAGAGGGTGATAACATATAAAGATAGACACGCACAGAGTTTATTTGCTTAAGATCTATTCACAACTACAAGGCATGTTCCATTTGCAAGTCCTTTGATCTGATTTTTTTTTTCCACCAACCTCATATGTTGGGTATATCGGATCCAACTAGATTCAATGCAGGCAATTTTCAGACTCGTAGAGCCAAGGCTCAAACTCCTCCCCTCTATGCATAATTCCCATCCACCATCACATTTCCTCAGATGTCTTGTTGCCATTGCAGTCAGATGTGATTTCAAGGCTCTGCACTTATTTTAGTATTTTTGGTCAAGATCTGTTTTTCTCTGTAGTTTCTCTTTCTTCCTTAATTTACTGCAGTATTTTGTTGTGAGTATTCTGGCATAGGATTTATTCACCTAATTACATTGCCTGCCTTTCTCTCTTCTGCCCTTAATAATAAAAAAAAAATTCCTATGTCTTTACTTTTTTTTTGTCTAGTATAGACATAGTCTATTGTTTCTTAGTTGTCCGTTTTGCTAAGGACCGAGTGTATGTTGTTGTGCTAGCATTGTAGATGTTACCTTAGTTAGTGGATTACTGTGTAGTCATTTCCCATGATGTCTGACAAGGATCCGGGATTCAAAAAGTGCACCACAAGTGGTCACAAAATCCCTTCATAAGATTCATACCTGGAGTGTGTATATTTCCTGGGGGCATCACATTTGGATAAGGACTGCCTAGTGCCCCCCTCACATCGCCAGTCAAAATTGATCTTAACAGGCCTTCTTCCAGCCACAGTGGGGGAATCAGCCTTTTCTCTTTCAGATTCTCCCTCAAATGAAAAGTCTGGGGATAAGTCTAGTGGAGACAAGACCAAGGAGAAAAACAAAGACAAGAATAAAGAGAAGGAAAAAGAAAAGGATAGACCTAGGGAGAAAGAATATAGGAAAAGATCTCCCGACCCTACAGGCGCTACAGGTCAAACCTCAAATCTTTTCAGACCTTCAGATAGAGTCCCCCTGTTGGAGCTGATTCATATCTGATCTCCAAATCCACCTTTACACTTCAAAGCTAGGTTCTTCCTGGAGCTGACTAGCCTTCAATTCAGATCACCTATTCCACAAGAGAAGTCCTTCCACAGGTTCTCCATTCTGTCATCAACAGCTCCCTAGTTCAGGTTGGTTCATAGGTAGGTACTAGGCTATCGGCCCAAGGGCCTATGCAAGCCTAGCCAACAAGGTTCCCTGGCTTACGCCACCCAAGAAAGTTATTTTCCTGTGCCACTGATGAGCAGAGACACAGAAGTGATCCCCGGGGTGGATTTCCTATTTCCCATCCACTCATCAAGATTTTTCTTGAAGAGTGCTAATGAAGAACTTTGCTTGACATAGATGGGTAGCCTGTTCCAGAGTATGGGAAGTCTCTGGGATAGGAATCTATCCCTTCAGCATGTCCTGTTTATTGTGGTGATAAGGTTTGGGTCCCTAGAGCATGTAGCTCGGAGGGATTGGGATTTCTTTAGGTGTAGCATGTCCAACAGCTCTGGGTTTGACATAGCTTTATATGTTAGGCAGAGATCACCTCTGAGTAGGCGATATGCTATGGAGTAAAGCTGGAGTTTTTTGAGGCGGTCAGTGTAGGGCATTTGTTTGAGTCCAGTAATCCTCTTTGTGAGGTACTTCTGTGGCCTTTCCAGCTGCTGCAGATGTCTTGTGAGGTACATTCCAAAAGGGGCGTTGTACTCCATAATGGGTCTAATGTGTGATGAGTAGAGGGTAACAATGTCCTCTTTTTTCCTGGACGAGAACCCTTTTATGATGAGGTGTGCCACGTAGAAGGACTTCCTGACTACTGTGGCGATGTGACTATCAAAGGAGAGACTACTGTCCACCTTGGTCCCAAGGTCTCTTATCACACATTCGGTGTTAAGTAGATTGCTGCTTATGTGGTAGTTCATGGGTACAGAGTTTTTACCAAAGGGGATGACACTGCACTTTTTGGCATTGAGCTTGAGGCCATGGCTCTGACACCAGGCATCTGTCAAAGAGAGGCCCTTCTGTAGGATGTTCACATCATTTGGGGACTTGACTATGGCTCCTAGTTTGCAGTCATCTGCGAACTTCGTTAGTCAGAGGCCTTCTGTGTTAGCCTGTCCTTCAGAGAAGTAGATACCAAACAGGAGCGGTCCCAGGACGGAACCCTGTGGTACTCCACTTGTCACTGGTTTGAGGTCAGATTTGGAGTCTGCAACTTTTACAGTGTGGGTTCTGTCAGTGAGCCAGTTGGCAACCCATCTTGTGATGTAGGGATTTATGCCTAGTTTATTGAGTTTAGCTATAATTCCAGAATGGGGTATGGTGTCAAAAGCCTTGGCGAGGTCAAGATAGGCTGTGTGAACCACTTTACCCTCATCTACAGCTTTGGTGACTGCCTCAAAGAAGTTGATTAGGTTCAGGAGGCATGATCTGCCTTTCACAAACCCGAACTGGGTGGGACTCAGAGTTTGGAGGTTACCAATGTCTTTGTTTATGAGTTTCATGATGATACAGAGGAGGAGAAAGCTATTACATGACAGAACAAAATCCATAAAAGGGAAGTCACCTCTGATCATTATTAGTAAAAAAATATGAGCACTCATAAAATCAACTAAGGCCAATTTTGAGAGAAAAATTGCCATGGATTCAAAGGACAATCATAAGGCCTTTTTCAGCTATGTTAGGAACCTGGGTGGAAACTCCCAGATATGCTCAGAATTAGTCCAAAATGATACAAAAATCACTGAACCCACAGACATTGCCAACATACTGGCAGACAGGTTCAGTGCAAACTTCACCCCCTCCCCTCTAAAGAAGAGATAACTATCCCAGAGTGTAGCCTCCCAGACATCTCAAATGCGCAGGTGAAAGCTGCTCTCTAAAGCTAAAACACAGCATCAGTGGGACCAGATGGTGTCCCCGCTGTGTGCTACCTAAATGAGGAATTAAACCCGCACATAAGGCAGCTGTTTAATCTCAGCCTTACCACAGGATATGTGCCCAAGGATGGCAACTGTGGTTCCACTCACAAAGGCGGTGCCTCCACGGACCCTGGTAATATAAGCTTAACAAGTCTAGTCTGCAAAGCTATGGAGAGGATCATAATGGAGCTCATAAACAAAGATATAGGGGACTTGCAGACATTGGACCCGACCCAGTTTAAGGGCAGATCATGCCTTTTGAACTAAACAGTCACCAAGGCCATTGATGAGGGAAAGGCAGTCCATACAGCCTACCTTGACCTTGCAACACAATACCCCACTCGGGTATTGTAGAAAACTTACCAGCTTAAATGTAAACCCATATGTCACAAGATGGGTTGCAAACTGGCTTAAGGACAGAACCCACAGGGTTAGAGTTGCTGGCGCTATGTCAGACTCCAAGCGGTCACAAGTGGTGTCCGGTCCTTGGCCCCTATTTTCATCTACTTCTCAGAAGTACAAGCCAACATGGAGGACTTTGGCTGACAAAGTTTGCAGACGACTGCAAACTGGGCACCATAGTGGAAAGTGCATCGACACGGATATCCTTCAGAAGGGACTGATGGAAACAGATAGCTGGTGCCAGAGCCATGGCCTGAAGTTAAATGCCAAAAATGTATAGTCATACCTTCGAAAAAACAAGGTAACCCCAAGCTACCATATAGGTGGCAATCCACTAAGCACAGAAGAGGTTATCAGGGACCTGGGGACCCAGGTTAACAGTGGCCTTTCTTTGACACTCACATTGCTAAAGTGGTTAGAAAGACCTTCTACATTGCCCACCTGATCATGAAGGGATTCACATCCAGATCTAGTGAGGTCATTGTTCCCTGTACTCTTCACTTATCAGACCAATGATCGAGTACAATGCCCCATTCGGGATGTATCTCACCCGACATCTGCAGCAATTGAGAGACCCCAAAGTTCCTCACCAAAAGGATAAAGGGACTCCAAAATCTGTCATATGCTGCCAGATTGAAGAAACTCCAGCTCTATTCAGTCGCATACCGTCTGCTCAGAGGTGACATGTGCCTGACATACAAGGCCATGTCCAACCCGGAATTAATGGACATGCTCCACCTCAGAAAATCCAAATCCACCAAAACCACTAGAGCAAGTGACTTAAACCTTAGCACGGATATAAATAGGACGTGCTGGAGGGATAGATTTATCACTTAGAGACTCCCTATGCTGTGGAATAAAATCCCAGTCCATGTGAGGCAGAGCACCTCGCTGGCTCTGTTCAAGAGAAATCTTGACCTGTGGATGGGAGATCGAGGTTTACCCGGATCATCTCTGTGTCACTGCTGGACAGAGGCACAACAAACTAATGGGCACAGTATTTTTCATATAAGGGAAACTTTGGGCTAGGCTTATAAATGCCTTAGGGCAGATAGCCTAGTATAAACCTATGAACCTATACGTTCCATGGCTTTGCAGACCAGGCTCGTCAGACTAATAGGTCTGTAGTTCTCGGGATCAGTGGTGGCTCCCCCTTTGTGGAGTGAGATAACTGTTGCTGTGCGTCATTCAGTGGGCACAAAGCCTGATGCAAGGCTATTATTGAACATGGTGCTTAAGTGGGGAGCCAGTTCATTCTGAAGTTCATGTAAAACGCAGCCTGGGATGTTGTCCGGTCCCATGGATGCTGTGTTTTTGGCTTTAGAGAGTGCAGCTTTCACCTGCATAGTTGTGATTACAGGGACTCTGCATTCTTCCTGTATAGATATGGGCCCTTTAGTAGGTACAGTAGTAGAGGAGCTTGTCTGAAGCAGATTAAGTAGATGTGGACAGGATATGATGCTGAAGTTTCTAGGACCCAGATTGAGATGGGCTGGGAGTGTCAAGACCTGCCCCTGCCTCCACTCATCTGGTTTCTCCTTCACCAATGCGACCTTCGCATCCTGTGGTACAGGATGCCTGTGTTGAAGCTGATAGTCTGGTGATCTTTGACTCCAACATTGTCCTTTACCTGCTTGACTGCCCCCATCTCTCATCTTGAAGGGTTCTGAAACTGAGAGATCAGTCAAGTGTACCAGGGTCGGGATCGATTCTGAGGCTGTCAAATCCATTCCTCTCTCTCTGTGCTTTGGCACTGGATAGCTTAGCACCACTGTCGGCTTTAGAGCCAGTCCATATTGAGTCTCGAGGGGGTCCTTTGTCTGATTCCTCCGATCCCAAGAGTTCTCCTTTGAAAATGTTTTGAGCATCAACCTTCAAAACATTTGAAAAGGTTCTCTCTAGGTCCAAAGAAGAGGTATCCCACCCATGCCTGGATTCATTCTGATCCCTTCTCTGACATCTACAGTCCCTCCTCCACTTCATCCTGTCTCTCAGGGACTGCCAGCTTCATTAGGCTTTAACAAGGCTAGTGAGGTAAATTTCCTGTCAGCTTTTGAGTGTTTACTGGATCCTCCTGCTGCGGAAGAACATAGGAAGCATTTATGCAAGAAGAGGCATTTGGTTTCCCCTCAGGAATCCCTCATCAAGGATACTTATTTTGAGGAAGGGAAGGGTTCCCCAAGATCCCCCTCTTGAGATGCTTCCTTCAGAGACATCCTAGAGTTACTGCGGCAACAGGGAAAGGTCCACCAAAGCCCCATTCCAAGAAGAGTCAGTATTTCTCTAGGCCTTCAGAGCTGGCCTGTCTACTTCTGGGTGGTCCCCCTGGCTGATGAGATTACTGACCTGGTCTTGCAGCAGACATGGAAAGAGACAGACGTAGTGGAGCTCATACCCTAAAAGATCATCATTTCTGCATGAGATACACCCTACTACATCAAGGGGCCCTCAGTAAATATCATCATGGTGCCAGAGGCCACAAAAAAGGAGCTGTCAGAGGAGAGGTCTTCTGTCTATCCTCTTAACAGGGAGTCTAGGGTTTTTGACAGATTTTGAAAGTAGACTTATGGTTCAGCATTGTTCACTTTATGTGTGTTAAACTACCTAGCTCACTTGACAAGATTTCAGAAGGATATGACCAAATAACTGTTCAAGTCCCTCTTGGGAATCTTGACTGCAGAGTTCTGCAAGATTGTAAATTCACAGTTGGCTGTGCTTCATTCTGTGCTTGTTATCCTTTGTGGTGGATGGCACTTTTAGAGCAGCTTTGCTGTGCACTGACAAGCATGGATGCGCCTCTGCAGTTTTTTGGAGAACTTCAAGACATCCTATTTGAATGCCCCAGGTCTAAAGTGAAGGATGCTCTTATTAGAAATGAACAAGATGGCAAAGTCTTGTCTGCCATGGGTGTCTACTTCTCACCTCTCAAAGGGCCTTCTCCTGAGACCAAAAGGGTGGTAAGAGGTCATAATTTTGTAAGTCTCACGGCTTTCACATGACACTTCGAATAGTAACAATGGATGTTACCCTCATGGCGAGGTGATCCACTAAACCAGGAGTTTCAGGGGGCCTTTTGTCAGCAAATTCTTCCAGTGCTGTATAGCCATCATTCAAGATTCTTAGGTGCAGGGAACGATAGACAGAGATTATACCATTCTCTTTGTTTCCCAACCACATAAGTCACAAAGAAAACTACCAGAAATTCCACCCCATCAAGGGAAGGTGGCAGTTCAAGAAATCACAAAGTTGCTAGACAAATAAGTCATCCAGGAGGTCCCACCAGACCAGCAAGGGTGTGGACCTCAGCCACTTAAACCAGGTTGTAAAACAGACAAAATTCTAGATGGTCATGGTTCAGTCAATTTTGCCTTTGAGGAAAGATGACTGGATGTGCTTGGTGGACCTACAGGGCGCATTCTATCATGCAGCGATAGCCAGGCAGGCCAGAAGGTTCCTTCGCTTTATGCTGAGAGCCAGTCACTTTCATTTCAGGGCGTTGCCTTTCATCACAATAACTGCTACCTCAAGGGATCTACTAATTCGAACCAGGGACTTCTTGCTCTGGCCATGCCTTCACCTAGGGATCACAGTCATCATGTAAAAGTCCAAATCAACTCCTGTTCAGGTGATAGAATTCAAAGGATGTCACCTGGATACCACCTTGCAAACAGCCAAATTCCCAGAATTCAGAATCATAAGTCTGTGTTAGCAAGATTCCATGCTTCTAACTCACCCAAAGACTCCAGTGAGATCCATTCTTCATCTTTTGGGCCCTGTGGCAACTTCTATAATTCTTGATGTTCTTCATGCTTCAGTGTTGCAGTCCTGACTTATGGGATTTGCTTTTTCAGAAGCCCTTGGTTGGCCCATCTACCTGAGTAAAAAACTCCCTACTCCCTGAGCTGGCAGACTCCCTACCCCGACATTAAGAAGGTTGTGTGTAAAGGGAGCCAGCAGATACCATAACATCAGTCTTTCTTGCCATTGCAGCCCAAAGCGTGAGTGTGTCGGTCGATCAGCACCAGAGTGAAAAGTTCTACTAAAGCTAAGTATCCCATTGAGGAACTCTTTTTCTTTCTTGTGACTCATGTCAAATAAAGTTCACAGTTGTCTCCATTGTGGTAAACATATCCCACACAAAGACTTTCATACCTTGTGTGTCGCTTGTTTAGGCCCAAATCACAAGTCCCAAATTGCCATCTGTACACCCTTTTCAGTTCTAGCACTATAAGGTGTACGGCTGATGTCATGTCTAAGCACCTTAGTCAGCAGTGAGGTTGAGCTCCCTAAGCAAAAGAAAGAAAAAAGTCCCAAACTTAAGGCCTCTGACGGCAACCGTTCTCCGTCCACCAGTCCCCCAGGGCTTATTATCACAGAGGAAGGACAAGCACATTTGCAGCCCGCTTCTGAAAGCGAGGTAGTGACGCAGGCCTCTTTTGAGACCCTTTCGGAGTCCTACATGCTGTTGGGTCCCTCAACTTCAACTCTGGGCAAGGCGTTCAGTTTATCGGTCAGGTCTGTACTTGCTAAGCAGACATTGGCTTCCGGCGAACAATTCTCAACTGACAATGTACGTTTGGGGTGTCCACCAACATTGGGTATTTCTTTCAAGAAGATTGGTATCAGAGTAGCGGACATACACAGGCCCAAGGCAAACAGGGTACTAGGCTTTCAACATGGTCTCACACAAACAACTTCTGTCTGTTCTCACTAATCTATCCTTCTCTCAATCAGCTTCCGACTGGTTTCATAGCTACCTAACTGGCCGCCTACAATCCATTGTTTGGCATAATGACATTTCTCCACAGCTGCCTGTCTCACTCGGCGTCCCCCAAGGATCCATCCTTGGACCCCTACATTTCTCACTCTTCACCAATAATCTGTGCACTGCCACCAAACAGGCCTCGCTCATACAGTATATGGACATCTCCACCTTAATCTGCTCAGCCCAATCACTACCCGAACACCAAAAGATCACTCAGGATGTCTTTACCTCTGTAGAAACCTGGCTGTCTATTGCCCAATTAATACTCGACCCAAGCAAGACAAAACTCCTCATCTTCCAACCCTAAAAATCTAACATAACCAACCCCCACTTTAATATTTCAGCCAATAACAAGACCATCTTCTCCCCAACAGAACACACCAAACTGCTAGGTGTTGAAATTGACAACTGTCTCAAATTTGACATTCACATTTCTCTGACCATAAAAAAAGTTCACAAAAAACTAGGGGCTTTGTACAGAAATAAAGATTTCTTCATCAAACAGCTAGAATCTCAGTTACCAATTCCTACCTTATCTCCACCCTACTCTATGCCTCTCTGATATTTACCAAACTAAGACAAACTGACCTAAATAAACTTGTGTCTTGTTACAACAAAATCTCCAAGTTTGCCACTGGGGCTACCTATCGTGTTACCACTGTATATCTCTTACTGAACCTGACTGGCTGTAACTCCCTCAACTCCTTCACCTAAATGAACTCTTCCTCGCTCACAAGTTAGTGAACAGTCCCCTTAAAGTCCCATCCCTCCAAAACATACTTCACCCCTACTGTACCACCAGACCACTATGCTCCAACAGCAAAAAACAACTTCAAGTAGCCAAGGCCAAAAACTCAGCTGGGGGAAGCTCTTTTCTCCTGCATAATATCCAAACTATGGAACACTCTCCCACCCTCAGTTACCTCTATACAATCATACAACCACTTCATATCTACACACTTAAAAAAACACTGGTTATGCCCTTGCTCCAATCAAGACTAGATACCCTCTTTCTCTACCTCCCCCCCAACCTCTTATACACCCACCACATTTCATTTCTATCTCTATTCTACTGGTTCTAGTAGTACTGTACATTTCTTAACTTCCCTAAGACCAACCTCATCACAATCACCTAAGACATCTACCCGACATCTGTTTCCATCGATACTACCTACCCTGTCTACTGCCTCACTCCTCAAGCTTCTCCTACTGTTTTCCTCCTACTGCCTCACTCTTCAAGCTTCTCCTACGGTTTTCCTCCTAGTCTCTGCATCCGCTTCCTCCATCTCACCAAGTACAGCTTTATATCTGGCTCAGTCTTCAGCCTTAGCTGTTATGTCCAGTAAGCATTATAACTTCATCATCGCTGCAACTGTTACTATTATACTAATGATCCAATATGTGCCATCCCTGACGTAACCAATGATGTTAAGTTGTCTATCTCGCCTTCCATTCTTGCTAGTTGGGATCGGAGCTGATTATGTCCAGTAAGCATTATAACTTCATCATCGCTGCAACTGTTACTATTATACTAATGATCCAATGTGTGGCATCCCTGATGTAACCAATGATGTTGTCTATCTCGCCTTCGTTTCTTGCTGGTTGGGATCGGAGCCAATCCTCGGCTCCGACTTGGCCATCTTCTGTAGCTCGAGAGCTGTTTACTGGCTTGAGGCTACCCCTTATCTCATGATGCCTAGCGCTAGCTACCCAGATCTCATTTTCCGCTTCAGCTGCGAGGTGTCGTTCTTACTGGCTCAGGCTCGTATAAATTTCTTATTGAACTGTTTTTTGTCAGATTAGTGCTTTTTCTGAGAGTTTTTTTGTTTAAATTGTAGTCTGTAACTTGTTGTGTTAGTTTAGTGTATTGGTAGTCCTTTCCCTTAGAACTCATTTAAATTAGAGAGTTCTCCCCCTCCCCCCACCCCATCCCTTCTTGTAGGTCACGTTTAGTTTAAGCCTTTCCTTCTATCTTATTGTTAGGTAGCCGTTTAAGTTAGAGGCTTCCTAGTTTAAAAAAAAAAAAAAACAATCTTTAGCTGTAGTTTATTGTGTGTTTTTTGTTTTTTGTTGTTAGTATTTTGTTATCGCTGTTCGGCTTTTTGGCCAAAAATCAGTGTAGTATCTTTCAGGTATTTTGTTGGATATGTCTAAAGAATCCAAGGTGTCTGGATTAAGGAAGTGTGACTCATGCTGTCAGAAAATGTCTCTGACAGATGGGCACACTTCTTGCGTCTATTGCTTAGGCGCAGTGCACTTGCAGGACTCTTGTTCTGTATGCCATGTATTTAGCCCAAGAGTTCTGCAGGACCGCAAGAATAAGCTTATTCTGAGGGGTCTTTTTAAGCCCCAGGATTCACTGGCCAAGGCTCAGCCTGTGAAATCCCCAAAACCGACCAAATCGTCGGCTCCAAGCTCGGAGCCGTCATTGGTTCAAACTTTACCTGCTACTTCGGTTCCGGTCGGAACCAAGGAGACTATCTCCCCATCGGCTCCATCAGTATCTTCGGAGCTGTCATGGAGCCACAAGAGGCTGAGGTCCCCTTCTCTGGAAACCATACATTCAGCTCCTCGGTCTCCCCTGCTGCAGAGTGAGCGCAGTCACAGATCTTCCCACTCCTCTCGGTCCTCTAGGCTCTCAGATCACGATGTGGAGAGAGTGGTCAGTAGGTTGCTGAAGTCGCAGACACTTGCCAAGATGTTGTCCAGCCCTCCTCAACAGGTGTTGGCTCCGTCCACTTCTATCAATATTCCTCCTCCGACTCCATTGAACTCGGAGCTGGAGTTCATTGGGGTTCGAGTCGTGGAACCGTCGGCTCCAATAAATATTTCTCCTTTGGTCCCATCATCGGCTCCGATTCCCTCGATGGTGCCTTCCGTCGAGGGATCTGGCGTTAAGGCTCCCTCGTCGGCTCCGAGGGGGCGAGTGGCATCAGACCCTTGTCCGACCCCATTCTCCCTCTCGGAGCTTCGGCGTAGGTGAGCTCAGCTCCTACATCGGCCTCGGAGCTGTCTCCCTTGGTGCGGAGAAGGATTCCGATTTCCTTGGAACCGGAGCCTTCTCTGCATCGTGGCAGGGACACCTTCGATGTCATGAGGAGTGTGCTGGCCACTGAGTCAGCTCCATGTTCGACCCCACCGGCTCCTTCCCCTGTAGTGCCTGTGTCAACCTCTCCTCCTCCTCCAGACCCCAAGCATGGGGAACCAGCACTCCAGGGCGCCTCATTGGGTGTTTCCTCTTCTTCCGAGGCCTCCCGTGATCATTCAGAGGAGCCCCCTCGGAAGAAGAAGTGCAAGAGGAAGCACATTGACTCTCCTGAGTCTGTCACTTCTGATACAGACTTAGATGAATCGGAAGGGTCCCCGAGATCCCCCTTTGAAGATATCTCCTTCTCAGACATCAGAGAAATGCTTAAGCAGAGGGGGAACTGGAATCCCCTAGCCCCCACCGAGGATGAGTCTGTATTCCTGGATGCGTTCGGTTCCCGAACTTCCACCTCCTGGGTTTCTCCACCTTTCGATCCACTGATGTTAGTGGTGGCTTGAAAGGCTTGGTCAGCCCCAGATACAGTGGAACCAACCTCGAGGAGACCCGGCAAGTTTATCACTGCACCCCTTGATAAGCAGTTCCTTAGCAAAGGTGTTCCTGTGGATGCCATGGTGGTAGCAGCAGCCACTAAGAAAGAGTTAGCGGAAACTTCTTCGTCTGTCCATCCTCCTAACAAGGAGTCCAGGACTATGGATAGATACGGGAAGTGAATGTTTGCTTCAGCGACCTTTTCTATGAGGTCACTGAATCACTTATGCCATTTTACCTGGTTTCAGAGGGATCTCCTTAAAGAGCTCGGAGATACCCTTAAGGATCCATCAGCTGAAGGGGCTCAAGCTAAAGTGGCTTCTCAGCTGGCAACCCTTAATTCTGTAGTCAGCTCCTCCATGAGGCTCATTTCCTATGCAGCCGATGGTGCGAGTAGAGCCGCAGGTACAGGGGTGGCCCTTAGGAGACACGCATGGATGCGGCTGTATAATTTTGGGGAACCCTTTAGAGTGTCATTCACCAACACCCCCTTTGATGGTTCCTTTCTGTTTGGACCACAGGTGAAAGACACTCTGACTAGGTGTGAACAAGAAGGCAAGACTCTCTCTGCCATGGGAGTCCATTTTTCCATTCCTTCCAGACCATACCCCAAGGATCAGAAGAGTGGTAAAATATGGTTTCGAAAATCCCAGGGAGCCTCGCCTGACACATGTAGTGATTTTTCCTCCAGGTGCAGGGGAGGAAACAACAGACGCCGCCCTCTTGGCAGAGGGGGTCCGCAGAACCAGGGCAGCAGAGAATGCTTCTCTGAGAAGCCCTTCCAGCATCCCTGAAGAGTTGCCCGGCTGACCGCCTCTGGAGGCAGTCGGGTGAAGACTATCACTGTACCCAAAAGCCTGGCAGAATTTACCGCAAGACAAATAGGTACACTCAGTCATATCCGGAGGTTACAGAATTCCCTTCTTTCAACCCCCCTTACCGTCAAGCAAATCCCTTCCAGATGTTCCACCCAATCTGAGGGACCAAGCAGTCATAGAAGTTTCAAAACTGCTAGAAAAAAGAATCACCCAGGAAGTCCCGGCAGACCAGCATGGATCCGGAACTTACTCAAGGTACTTTTTGGTACCAAAAAGACAGGGGACTGGAGACTGATTCTGGATCTCAGCAGACTAAACAAGTCTGTTCAAAGAACAAAGTTTCGGATGGTCATGCTACAGTCCATTTTACCCTTTCTGGGTCAGGACAATTGGATGTGCTCCTTAGATCTCCAGGATGCTTACTATCACATCAATATGGACAGCTGCTCCAGGAGATTCCTTTGCTTCCGGCTGGGAGCCAGTCATTACCAGTTCAGAGCTCTGCCCTTTGGTCTCACCACAGCCCCCAGGGTGTTCACCAAATGTATGGCAGTGGTCACGGCTCACCTGAGACGTTGAGGATTCCAGGTGTTTCCATATCTAGACGACTGGCTCTTTACTGCTACTACTAGGCATCAACTTCTGCAAGCCAGGGACTACACAATCTCAATTTGCTCCCAGCTATTCATTACAATAAACTTCGAAAAATCTGCCTTGTTGCCCTGTCAATCTATTACCTATATAGGAGCAGACTTAGACACAAGGAGTATGTCCGCAAGGCTACCGCCAGACAGGGTGACCACAATTTGTCAGCAAGTACAAATTCTAATGCAGTGCAAAAGGGTCCAAGTCAGGTTAGTCCTTCAAACTCTGGGTTCCATGGCAGCGGCAATTCTTCTAATCCCTCTGGCCTGCTTTCACATGAGAATCCTTCAGTGGCTTCTGTTCACACAGTAGACTTTTCAAAAGCTGCCCATGTCTCACATGATCATGATTACAGAAACATGCAAAAGGCACCTTTCCTGGTGGATGGTCTCCCCACTAGTGTCTCAGGGCAGATCATTCATTCAGCCCCCTCCGGTTGCCACAGTGATTACAGATGCCTCCCTGATAGGGTGGGGATGGGGGGGCATTATCAGGGCAGGACAGTCCAAGGCACTTGGCAGCCTCACGAGTACCATCTGCACATAAACATCTTAGAAATGAGAGCCGTGCTGCTAGCGTTGCAAGCTCTTCAGGACTCTCTCCCTTCTGGGATCATTGCAATTCAAACGGACAACATGTCAGTGGTGTGGTACATCAACAAGCAGGGCGGGACCAGGTCCTACCCCCTGTGTCGAGAAGCACTCAGACTCTGGCAGTGGGCGATCTCCTCCCAACGATTTCTGATTGCGACGCACATCCTTGGGAGGTCCAACGTCATAGCGGACAGGACAGGCTCAGCAGAGCTATTCTCATGCCTCACGAGTGGTCTCTGAATCAGGTAGTTGCGGATCTGATCTTCCGCAAGTGGGGACAGCCTTGCTGCGATCTTTTTGCCACACCTTTCAACAGCAAATGCAGCAACTACTTCTCCCTTCTTCTGCTTCCCAGTCACTCTCCCAGAGACGCTCTAGTCCACGATTGGCCTCAGGGACTTCTTTATGCCTTCCCTCCATTTCGTCTTATACCGAAAATCATACAGAAAGCTATTTCGTTGGGTTGCAAAATGATCCTCATTGCTCCCTACTGGCCTCGACAGATATGGTTCCCGTTTCTGCACCGTTACCTTCTCGAGCAGCCCTGGACTCTGGATCCTATTCCAGACCTGCTAATTCATCAGTCAGGTGGGCTGCATCAATCCCTCCAAACACTCCAGCTCACAGCTTGGTTGCTCCACTTCCAACCCTAGCCAGGCTTCCCAGCATTTCCCCGGCCGTTCGTGAGATTGTCTCCTCTCACAAGTCCACCACTAGAAAGACTTATGCTAGCAAATGGAAACAATTTTCTTGTTGGGCAGAGGCTAGGAACATAGATCCCTTTTCAGCCCCAGTACACAAAATCTTGGAGTTCCTAGCAAAACTTTTTCATTCTGGGTCTGCTTCTGCTACAATCAGGGTTCAATTGGCGGCCATCTCTAACTTTCATGTTGGGTTGTCTAATGTAAACATTATGTCTCATAAGCTGTGTGAAGCTTTTCTCAGAGGGACTACTCTCCTTAGGCCCCCAGTGAGAGATCCCCCTCCTCCTTGGGACCTTAATTTGGTACTAACCTCCTTAATTATGCCCCCTTTTGAACCGGCAGCATCCTGCTCCATTAAGTTTCTGTCTTGGAAAACTCTCTTTCTGGTAGCTATTGCTTCAGCCAGACGCATCTCTGAACTTCAGGCATTAAGTGTTCGTCCTCCATACTTAGTTTTTCATAAAGACAGGGTTGCTCTGAGGACTTATCCCTCTTTCCTCCTGAAAGTCTGCTCAGAAAATAATCTGAACCAATCTATAGACCTCCCTGTGTTTTCCCTAACCACACCAACAAGGCAGAATACAAATTACAGCAATTGGATGTTCATAGACAATTGTGTTTTTACCTGCATAGAACGAAGGATATAACGAAGTCGGACCAACTTTTCCTTTCCTATGCTCGGGGAAAACAGGGTCTCCCAGTTTCCAAAGTGACCTTATCCAGGTGGTTGTCTAACATTATTACCTTCATCTATCAACTAAGAAACAAAGAATTGTCTATCAAACCGAAAGGTCATTCTACTAGGGCCTTGGCCACCTCTGTAGCCTTCCAGTCTAGGTTGCCCATGGACTCTATCTGTGCAGCTGCTACGTGGGCAAACCCTCATACCTTTATTTCTCATTACAAGTTAGATATGGTCTCCAGAAGTAGAGATAACTTTGGTTCCACTGTTCTGAAAAGTCTGTTCCAATGAGCTGCCCAGGATTGTAGGTGCTAGGGACACTGTCCCAACCAGCAAGAAACGAAGGCGAGATAGACAACTTAACATAAAGAAGTTATGTACCTACTATAATGTTCCATGTTAGTTGTCTTCATCTCGCCTTCTTTCTTGCGTCCCCCCCTCCACCCCCCTGTCCTATTGGACCGAGAGGAGTTCAGGTTTCACTGGATGAGTGTTCTCTGGTTGGTTTCCTCTACTGATTTAGAGAGTATGACAGGTATGCTCAACCTTTTGCTTGGAGGGGTTCATTATATAGGTATGGCTGGGGTTAGCTATTTCAAACGAGATCTGGGTAGCTAGCGCTAGGCATCATGGGATAAGGGGTAGCCTCGAGCTAGTAAACAGCTCTCGAGCTATAGAAGATGGCCGAGTCGGAGCCGAGGATCGGCTCTGATCCTAACCAGCAAGAAAGAAGGCGAGATGAAGACAACTAACATGGAACATTATGGTAGGTACATAACTTCTTTTTCCTTTGTATACATGAATGTATTCTCAGTATGTTTACACTATCCTCATGTAACTATGTTTACTCATATTTTATGATTGAGGCTTTTGCATTATTTACTTTTTCATTGTTTACTTGCATATCTATCAATGTTATTAGCTTTATATTATTAATTCTGTACTTAGTTTGTATCTGTATATCATTTTGTGGAGCTTTTCTCCCTGGGCCTCCGCTGAAAAAGGACCTGTGTCCAGTCGGATTTTCCTGGTAAACAAATGTAAATAAATAAAATAAAATAAATAAATAAAAGCTACACCTAAAAAGAGCTCAACCTCAGGTACTGTGTTTGGCCTACCAGCTCCCACCCCACAGGTTATCAGCAGGATTTGGTTGGGTTGGCTGAGGACCTTATTTCTTTGGTCAGAGGCAGGCAACCCTCCCCCTCCCCCTTTGAATCTTCACCAGAAAAAAGGGACCTTACACCTGAGACCTTTTCAGAACCCTCTGATTCAGGTGAAGACCCTGACCAGGAAGAATCTGTCCTTGAAGATGAACCCTTTCTTACCTCCTTTGAAGATTCTGATTCAGAAGAAGTGTTGCCTTCTGCCTTACCCCCTGAGGACAATACCTTTGTAGAGACACTGCATGCCATGAGAGAGTTTTTCCAGTGGCAGGCACAGGAATACCCCCAAGCAAATAAGAGGGTCAGGGCATTCCTTGAGTGCCCTCAGCACATACTCTTGGCTATCTATCCAGTTTTGGAAGTGGTAGAAGACGCCTTATAAAATCATCTCTCAATCTAGACTTTCTTCCCCCAGCCCCTCGTAAACCAGACAGGTTGTACAGGGTACTAGGCTCACATAAATTCCTTTTTAAAAACACCTGTGCTGACCCAGAGGTTTTCACCCTACGTCCCAAAGTAGTTAGGGCTAGTACTTTAAAAACCTTTTACCTATGGACAAAGAAAGCAGGGTCCTTGACAGATTTGGAAAGAAGGTTTACATTTCATCTTCCCTGGCCATGAGGGCCCCCAACTGCCAGTTCCATATGATGAAATAACAGCAGAGTATTTTAGAAAAAATGAAGCAAAAGATTTCCTCCCTGGAGGACAAGAACCTCTCTAAGGAATTCCTGGATTGTTGCCATTCCAATTTCCAGGTAGCTAGGCTCTCCTTGAACTGCAGATATGATGCCCTAGAGGAATCTAGCCAAACTGCTGTCTCTGGCTCGGTCATCAGAAGGCATGCTTGGCTTAGGGAACAGACATTACCAGAGCATGTCAAATCTTATCTGTTAGATTCACCCCTGGATAAGGACTCACTTTTTACACCAAAGGCTGAGGCTGTGTTAAAAAAAAGATGGAGGATAATGCAAAATCCATACAAACAAAGACTTCCTCCAAGTCCAGCCACCTAGGTTTAGTAGGAATTTTCCCACTAAGCATTGTTCCTTTCCCTCCCAATCAAAACTCAGTCAGAGGAAAACACAAAGGGAGAAGCCTCATAGGCAGCAGCAGCAATCATTGAGGGCAAGGCAGTGGTCCTCGAGAACACCCAGGCTGGGGAGTTCTAGACCACATAGCACTAGCAGAGATCATTAATGACTTATCCACCTGTCAACCCCCCACACCCCCAACCCCGGACAAGATAGGAGGAAGACTTTCTGTATTCAAAGAAAACTGGGCACTCATCACCTCTGACAAATGATTTCTGGAAGTAGTTTCAAATGGCTACAAGCCCACTTTCAAAGTACCATTAAGATTCAGGATACCCCAGTGTGCTACAAAACCAAAGGGCAGCGGCCATTTCTGAGGTTCACAACCTGTGCTGTCAGGATTCTGTGGAACCAGTACCAGACAGGAAAAGGGTTTTACTCCAGGCTATTCCTGGTCCCGAAGAAAGAAGGCTGATGGCGCCCTGTCCTGGATCTGTCCATCCTCAATCAATCCTCCTAGTTCAAAAATTCAAAATGCTTACTCTTCAAAAGCTTCTTTCCATGATTGCACCTCAGACTCTAATGGTCACCTTAGACCTAAAAGATGGCTACTTACACATCTGTATAGAAGAATCTTGCAGACATTTTCAGCGATTCAAAGCAGGTACCAGTCACTTTCAATTCTCTGCATTTTCCTTTGACTTGTCTACTGTTCCCAGAGTCTTCACATAGTGTTTGGCCCCTGTGATTGCCTTCTGCAGAACAAGAGACATCCAAATTTATCCTTTTCTGGATGACTGCCTCATTCAGGCCACAAGTCAGTCCCATGTTCCTCCAGGATCTGGCCTTTACCCAGACTCTACTTTTTTCCCTAGGGTTCACCATAAACCTCAGCAAATCCAACACAAAACCTTCCACCAGGATATTTTTCCTGTGGGCTCTGCTGGATTCCTCCTTCCAGAAGGCCTTCCTTTCACCACACAAGGCTTCCTTCTTAACCCAATTCTTTCAGGACATTATGCAGAGGCAATGTCTCTCAGCCAGAGAATTCCTCAGAGCACTGAGCTGCATGGCATCCTGTATATTAATGATCCCTGTGGCCAGCCTGCACATGAGAACGCTTCAGTGGTACCTCAAGAATCTATGGTGCCAGCACTCACAGTCCCTGGAGATGGAAATCCACCTAATTCACTGCCTCAGGGTGGAATTGGCATGGTGGGCATGAGCATGTGCACAGAATCAGGGTCTCACCTTCAAGTTCATCCCTCAGGGCCATATCTTAACCACAAATGCACTAGACACATCCTGGGGAGCCCATTTCCAGCACCTCCTATCCCAAGGCAAATGAAAAGAGCAATTCAGACACAAGCACATCAATTGGAAGGAATTGGTGATGGTATAGAAGTGCATGGTGACCTTCAAGATCACTGGAAAACAGGAGTACTACTTATCAAAACAGACACCGCAACAGTCATGTGGTACATAAACAAGTGTTTCCCACTCCTATCCTCTTTGCCAGTGGGCAGTGCAGATTTGGGAGACAGCCAGTGCTATGGGGTTGCACCTGATGGTTCAGTACCTTCCTGAGGCTCAGAACACTCTAGCAGACCACCTCAGCAGACACTTAATGGATCCCCATGAGTGGCAGCTGCATTGGGAAAAATTTCTCAGCATAGTCCAGAAATGGGATCCCCTCAAACAGACCTCTTTGCCACCGATGAAAATGCTCAGTTAAAAAGATTCTGTTCCAGGAGCAAAGTTCACACAGCCTGGAGGACAGATGCCTTCTCCTTCCTATAGAGCCACCTGTTTCTTTATGCATTTCCTCCCTTGCCTGTCCTTCCAAGGGCCCTCCTAAAAATCAGGGAAGAAGGACCAAGGGTCATCCTGATAGCTCCAGATGGCTCAGGCAGCAGTGGTATCCCCTGCTACTGAGTTTAACCAAAGAAAAAATTTGGCAGTTACCCTAGAGAGTGGATCTGCTGACTCAGGGAAAGTTCGTGCACCCCACCCTGCATACTCTCACTCTCTCTGCCTGGATAATTGAACAAAGTTCTACCCTGAGCAGTCCCTGAGTAGTCAGGTGCTTAATATCCTCAAAGAGTCTAGAAGAGCCAGTAATAGGAAAGCATATTTTACCAAGTGGAAAAGATTCTGTTTGGTGTCAGCAACAAGGCATCAACCAGGTCTCCACAACATATCAGACATTTTGGACTATCTGGCTATCTTGGTGGACAAAGGCCTATCCTTCTCCTCCATTAAGATACATGCTTCAGCCATTTCAGCCTACATCCCTACTCTTCCTCCTATCACCCCCTAATCAAACAGTTCCTTAGTAGAGTGATGCATGTCAGATCTCCTAGGAGGAAGCCCACCCCTCCTTGGGATCTCAACTTTGTTCTAGAACAGTTGACCTTACCTCCTTTGAACCACCTGCTTCCACTGATTTAAAATTCTTGACCTGGAAGACTACACTTTTACTGGCTATCACCTCAGCTAGGATGGTCTCTGAGTTGCAAGCCCTTATGGCAGTAGAACCCTTTCTTATCTTCCACTCAGACAGAATTTCAATCAGAACTAATCCTTCCTTTATGCCCAAGGTGGTCACGGACACTTCCCTGAACCAAACCATACACTTGCCTACCTTCATCCCTAAGCCACAGAACTAAGGGGAAATAATCATTCACTCCTTGGATGTACACAGGCAACTTTGCTACTACCTTGACTGAACTAAACCTTTCAGAAAATCAGAACAACTGTTTGTTTCCCATGGAAAACCAGTCTCCAAACAAACTGTCTCCAAGTGGATCTCCCACTGTATTTCCTTTTGTTGCATTTACCATGACAAAAGTCCCCCTGAATCTGTTAGGACCCACTCAGTTAGGACTACTTCTACCTCCACTGCATTCCTTAGGGGAGAACCTACCAAAGACAGCTTGGAAACGGCTACCAGGTCATCGGTGCATATCTTTACCAGGCACTACCACCTGTCAGCCCCCACCTTGTAGAGGCAAGAAAAAATTGATGTCATGGCTTCGGCTGGTTCCCTTTATACCTAACCATCCTGACATCAGGGTATGGCATCTGCCAGCTTAGGGAGGAGGGAGTTTTTTTTTACTCTGGTAGCCAGGCTGACCAAGGGCTTCCAAAGTAGGAAATCCCATAAATTAGGACTGCAAATGTAAATACACTTGAACATCTACATTTATGGTAAGTGTACACAACTGTACTTTCCTCACCCCAGATTTCACATGAGGTCGTTACACTGGACCCCCCTCAGTTCAATGGTCTGTGCTGTATCAATCCTTGCAATTTCGGGTCAGTCTTACAAGAATCTGCAGGCAGCCTACCCAGTAGTGGTTATGTTACCCCTAGACACTGTAGGCTACTCCTGTATCTTCCCACCCCCTGTGGCCACACTTATCATGGACCTCCTTCCTTTTGAAGTTGGGGGGCATTTTGAGGGGAAGACTGCCCAAGGCATATGGATGTAGACAGAGGTCAATCTCCACATCACCATATTGGAGGTGAGGGCAGTGCTCCTAGTTGTTGCGGGCCTTCCAGGACTCCCCTCCCCTGGAAGCAGTCTCTCCTTAGCCTGAACAAGCAAATAAGCACTAGTGAAATCCTCTAAAGCCAACTTCGAGTCCAAATTGGTTACATCTACTAGAGGCCCAATCATAAGGCCTTCACATATGTCTGCAGTCTCAAAGGAAGCACCCAGATCTGTTTAGAACTGGTGGTCAAAGACACCACATACACAAATGCTGTAGATATAGCCATTCTACTGGCTGACAGATTCAGCAAAAACTTCACCCCTCTGTCCCCCCATCAGTAAATCAGGACATCCAAAGTACCTGCCCCCCACCTCTTATCTCTAGGGAACAGGTCATCACTGCCCTCTCAAAGGCAAAAAATACAGCCTCCATGGGACCCAATAACATCCCAGGCTGCATCCTGCATGAACTTACAGCACTATTAGGCACCCTGCTCAATCAAAGCCTGATTACTGGCTTTGTCCCAGCTGAGTGGAGGACAGCCACTGTCATCCCTTTACACAAAGGTGGAGCATCCACCGATCTGGGAAATTATAGACCCATCAGCCTAACTAGCCTGATCTGCAAGGCCATGGAATGGATTGTCATGGACCTCATTACCATGGACATTGGCAACCTCCAAACACTCTCCCCCACACGGTCTAGCTTTGTCAATGGGAAGTCATGTCTGTTAATTCTCAATGACTTCTTTGAGACAGTCACCAAAGCCATGCATGGGGGGAAGACTGCGCACACCGCCTACCTTGACCTGGCCAAAGCCTTCGCCACTATTCCCCACTCGGGCATAATAGATAAACTGTCTCAACTAGACATCAGTCCGTATGTTACTAGATAGGTAGCAAACTGGCTCACTGATAGAACCCACCTAATCAAGACAGTGGAAGACAACTCAAGCAGTAGACCTGTAATGAGCAGCATACCCAAGGGATTGGTCCTGGGCCTTCTGTTATTTGGGTTATACTTTTCTGAGGTGCAGGCCAAAACCAGTGGGGTATGGCTGAACAAGTCTGCAGATGACTGCAAGCTGGGTGCAGTCATCAATTCCCCAAGTGATGTGGATGTCCTCCAAGAGGGTCCCACCCAAACAAATGACTGGTGCCAAAAACAAATGACTGGTGCCAGAAACATGGCCTCAAGCTGAATGCCAAAAATTGCATCATCATCCCCTTTGAGGAGAATGATGTCCCCATTTATCATCACATTAATAACAACATTATAAGTACGCAATCAGTAATGAGGGATTTGGGCACCCAGGTTGATAGCAGCCTGACTTTTTGACCACCGTGTTGCTTCCGTTGTACGGAAAGCTTTCTACATGGTCCACCTCGTAAGTAAGGGTATCTCATCCAGGGGCAAAGAGGTCATAACATCCCTGTATTCTTCCCTTATAAGGCCAATTATTGAGTACAATGTCCCCTTCGGCATGTACCTCACAAATCACATGCAGCAAGCTGGTAAGACCACAGAGGTTCCTCACCAGGAGAACCCAGGGTGTCAAACATCTGTCCTACAGAGATAGGCTAAAAGCCCTATCCCTCTACTCAGTTTCCTACAAACTCCTCAGAGGTGACCTCTGCCTGGCATACAAATCAATCTCAAACCCCACCTTTATGGGACTGCAGCATATCCGCAAGTCAAGCTGCACTCGAGTAACCCGTATGCGTGACCTCAACCTGGTCTGTGATATCAATAGAACTTGTTGGCGGGACAGATTTGTTTCCCAGAGATTCCCCCATTTGTGGAATAGACTTCCTCTCCACATCAAGCAGATTACCTCATTATCCCTTTTTAAGCGCAACCTGGATAACTGGATGGGAAACAGAAAATACACCCCTAGGATTCCACCTGTGTCCCTGATGGACAGGGGCTTTGGGTGCTGACTTGTCTAAACATGGACTAAACTCTTAGCTAGGTTATACGGGCCTCAGGGCCAATAGCCTAGTAACTTCCTATGATCCTATGGGATGTGATTGCAATTCAGACAGGCCATTTGTTATTGGTCTGGTACATCAACAAAGGGGCACCCATTCATATCCTTTATGTAGGGGAGGCATGAGGGTCTTTCTGGTTGCAAAGCATATCTTGGGGAAATCCATTGGACTAGTGGACAAGTTGCCTTCTACTACATTATAAGAATTGATAAGATTGTACTCTAGTGTAATTAACTGGAAACAACTGAAATGAGACTGAAACTAAAGTCTTTATCTGTTAATTACCCAAAGTCGTGCTGAACAGGTGCCAGTCTCTCCTTTATGAGCCAAGTCTTGTGTACTTTTCAGAATGAATTCTCCAAACACTGCAATCCATTTAATAAGGCTTTATTAGATATTCACAATATCCGAATACTGTCTTCATTAACAGTGCTGATAAACAATAACAGTGCTGCTAAATATATCCAAAGTTTCTGCACTTTATTCTGATTGTCCTGAATGATGTATTTGACCTGTGTTCTGTACTCGGGCTCAAGTGCCTGTATTGTAGTTTAATCGTCTCTGTAATGTCAGGTCGAACTGACTGACCGACTTCTCTAACTGTATCTGCAGTATATTTAATAATACCAAAACTCTGTAATACTTTACACACCTTCTTAGCCGTGGTTCTCGGCCCTTGTCTTGTTTTGCAGGTGCCTAGCTGTCTTGTTGTTTTACATTTTCTTGATTCTTCCCTTAAGAAAGAGAGCAGAAAAAGCGCACTCTGTAGCCTTCTGTTGGGAACTGTTATCTCTCATACTTGACCAGCAACATTATTCTTTCTTTCTGCTACTGTCTTTTATGCATAAATGAAACACAATTTCTAGGCCTGTTTTACCCTTTAGCCCGTCTAATGTCAAGCAACAACTTTAAAATGGAAGTCCCTAATCTAACATGCGTCACGAGTGGACTCTTAATCAGTCATTGTCTGCAAAGAACTTCACCACTAGAACCAGCCTTGCTGTGACCTATTTGTTACTCTGTCCAACACCAAATGCAGCAGTTACTTTGCCCTGATTTCCCAGAAAGGAGAGTCACCAAGGGATGCTCTGGTTCACATACAAATTTGATCTCTCACCCACCCACACACCTCACTAGACATCAATGCCGTGAAGCTAACTGCTTGCTTTTATTTCTTTCAGTGATGGGCAGAAATTCCAGGTTTTCTTCTTCTGTGCTACATATTATGTCATAATTTCAAAAGCCTTCAACTAGGAAAGTGGATAGAAGCAACTGGAAGAGATTTTCCATCTGTGCTTCTTGCAAATGCTTTGATACCTTTACTGTCTATTTTGGAATTCTTGGCAAGTTTGTTTCAGGCAGGTGCTAACTATTACAGTATTAAATTGTCACTTTCAGGACTCTCTGGTTAACCATACAGGACCTTTCCAGAGCCTTGTCTTATTTACAGTCTGGGACTGTTTTATTGTCATTTCAAACCCTTTTCTAGGTATATAATATAGAAGTAGTCCTTGGTATAGACAGGGAAACTCATTCCAAGGAACTGTGAGGGTGGAGGGGAATTACGAGTAGAGGGGAGGAGCCTGAACCTTGGATCCAAGAGTCTGAAAGTTGTTGGTATCGGATCTATTCGGATCAAATATAACTAACAGTTGAGATGGACAGAAGAAGACAACACAGAACTAACATAATGGTAAGTACATAATGTTCGTTTCCTAAAAGGAGTTGCATAACTTCCATTACCATTGATTTAGAAAACCAGAGTCTCAAGGAAATTGAGCAGGGAAAGATGGCATCTGAATCTTTCCAGTCACTCATTCCTCAGCAACCAAAAAAAAAAAAGCTTAAGAAGTCAAAGCCTGAAGTGTCTGTTGTCTGGTTAGTCCCAGATGTCCCTGCTGTGGCACATGATGAGCCCTCAGACTGCCAGGTTTTAGCTGCTACTCCTGCTGTCAAGACCCCACTGAAGGCTGAAAAGGTGCAGCATCTTGGCACGCCCCACAATCAGTCAGATGGCTAGTTTGGCTGCAAAGGGGGACCCTGGCTTATCAAAAAGAGACTCAAGGGAATACCTTAAATCCTAGTCCAAGTGGAAGTTCCTGGTACCCTTATTGAAGTACGTCAGGGGTCATATCCTCCCTGATATGTCTATGCTTCCAAGAAACAGAAGCAGAAAACTAAACATACTTATCCTTCTGCAACTTCTGCTACTTCAGGATACACAGAAATAGTGCTATACTTTTTCTCAAGGACTTTTTAAGGCAATTATGTCTCTAAAACATACTCATTTCTTTTATTCTCCTGTTTCTTCCTCATCTCATAAAAAGGAGTAGGGAATCTTCTTCTGAAGACGAAGACCCTGAATCAGAGGGGATATCTCTGGTGTATTCCTCTCCTATCCATTCTCCAGTAGTTTATAAGTCAGAGGATGAGGATACTATGTCTCCTGATTCTCCCTTAGAGGAGTTTTCCTGTGGGAGTACAGTTTTGAAATGATGCAGAGTTTTTTTGTGCAAAGGAAAGCAAGAGTCTAATGTGCAAAGGTGTTATGACTTGCTGTACATGAGAGTTTACAAGCCTTCTGCAATTCCTCCTGTGTCTGAGAATTTACAAGATACCTTCTCCACAGCTTCTTTAAGCCCAAAATCTCAAGCTCCATCACCTAAAAAACTGATAGGATTTACAAGGTCCTGAACACACACAAGTACACACAAATTTCTTTGTAAGAATCCTTCATACAGTCATTTCTGTAGAATTTGACAAACCCACCAAGCTGCTCCCATCTTTTAAAGCTATACATAAAGATAAAGACAGTGTGGCTATGGATAGAAATGCAAAGAGGGGTGTACACTTCTGCTACATTTTCTTTCTATTCCATTAACTATAAGACCCATATGATTAGATATATTTTATCTCTTCTGGGTAAAATGATCACGTTAATATCTTCAAGAACCTGCATGAAAGGGGTAAAATTATGCAGGACTTTAAGCAGATACTTCTTACTCTTGTCACACAATTCCAGAGAAATTGTCCTTCAAAGGCTGTACCTTTTTTTTTGGACATCATAGAGAAGGGGTGCAAACTAACCTGGCTCATACTTCCTACGCATTCTGATATACCACACTTGTCACCAAACCAGACATTTCTGGTTGTACCCATTCTGCAAGATGTGTTACAGTAGGAAACCATCAAACTAATTTGATTCCTCCAGTACAAAAAAGGTTTTAATAAAGCTTTTTCTGGTCCTGAGAAAGGAGGGCATATGGAGACCTATTCTGGAGTTATCAGTCCACAACACATTCTTATTGGTACCAAAATTCAGGGTGCTTTCTCTGCAAACTGTCCTACATATGATACTTCCCTTTCATCCAGATCACAGGAAATACTTAATATTTTGTGCTTTAGGTTCATAGGTTCATACTAGGCTATCTGCCCTAGGGCATTTATAAGCCTAGCTAGAGTGTGTGTGGCTTTCACCACCCCTTAGGATGAGAATACTATACCCATTAGTTTGCTGTGCCTCTGTCCAGCAGTGACACAGAGATGATTCCCGGGGTAAACCTACGATCTCCCATCCACTCGTCAAGATTTCTCTTGAACAGAGTCAGTGAGGGGCTCTGCCTCACATGGACTGGAATTCTGTTCCATAGTGTAGGGAGTCTCTGGGTGATGAATCTGTCCCTCCAGCACGTCCTATTTATATCCGTGTTGAGGTTTAAGTCTCTTTACAATATTTTTCTGCTTTGTCCTTTGGTCTTTCTACAGCATCAAGACTATTTGCCAAATGGCAAGCCCCTGTTGTAGCATTCTACCCCTACCTGGATGATCTTCTCCAGGGCCCTTCAAGAGACAAGTGTATACAAGATCTCAGGTCACCAAGAACTTTTTTTCTTTTCCTGGGTTTCACTCTAAACTTAAAACAGTCTGTCCTACTCCCATCTCATTATCTTGTTTTCTTAGGCTTCCATCTGAATATAATCTTCATGATGGCACTTCTTCCAAAGAACAAGATGCAGTTTCTAATCTTATTTCCAGCCTTTCCTTCTCCTATAATTGACCTCATCTAGAGAGATATTGAGAACCCTGGGGTACATGGCTTCAACGATTCAAATGATTCCTTTTGCCAGACTTCACATTAGGAAGATTCAGTGGTATCTCAAGTCCATTTGGGCTCTGATCTGTACTTCCTAATCCCTGTCTTGCCCATTAAGAAGAAATAATTCCACTGGCGGATCAGCCCAATATCACTCAATCCAGGAAAGCAATTTCTGGTGCCCTCTCCTTGCCAAGAAGTTTCCACAGATGCTTCAGACCTGGCTTGAAGAGCATGTTCTATGAACATAAAACTCCAAAGAGTAAGGTCAAGGCAGAACCAGGAACAACCATGTAAATATCAAGAAAATAAATGCTCAAATCTGAGCACTTCAGTCTTTGCATCACCTTTGATCTCCAGGAACCCTCTGAATGCTCACAGACAATATCACTGTAATGTGATGCATCACCAAATAATACCACTTTAATGTGATGCATCTCTAAACAATATCACTGTAATGTGATGCATCACCAAAGAGGGAGGAACAAAATCTTATTTCTGCAGATTTGCTATGACAGCCTGGAAGATAGCTATCAAACACAGTCTGTTCCTTCTGGCAGTGTGCATTTCCTTAAATATAAGTAGAGTGGTGGATTACTTGAGCAGACCCAAGGCAGAGTTTAATGAGTGGATGTTGAATAAAGAGGATTTCCTTCAGATTATCCATGAGTAGCAAACTCCCCAAATACATTTGTTTGCTTTCACTGAGCAGGCAGATCAGACTGTTTTACTCCACAGTTCCATGCCTATTGGCTTGGAGAATGGTTTCTGTGTCAATCTCAGGGAAGGGGAAATTCATTTATGCTTCTCCTCCCTTTCGTCTAATTCAAAAGGTCCCCCTCTCAAAATCAAGAACAACCCAAAGATGCTGTTGGTGACCCAAATTTTGGCCCAGACAACATTTGTTCTCCCTTTACTAATACCTGGCTAGGGGCAGTAACCACAAGTTAATTAGAGATGGACTTTCTGACACAACAGAAGGGCTCTCTCATTTACTCAAACATGAAATCCCTAAATCTGACAGTTTTGATAATAGGATTTTGATCCCATTCAGACGTATTACAGGAGGCTAGAAACTTGCTTCAAGAAAATCTGTTGTTTCCAAATAGAGTAAATTTTCTATTTGCTGCTAAAAACAGGACCCTTATCATGTGGGTATTTCCATTAGCTTATCCTGTCTATATGAGCTGCTCAGTTCTGGACTGGCATTCTTTTGTTAAAGCACATTTATGAGCCATCTCGACGTGCTTGTCCTTGGATCCTCCTCTTTGTGCACATTTTGAGGTCATACAGTTTTTAAAAGGCATCCTCCAACATCAGGCCACCAAGAAATTCTATCCTCCTTGGGACCTGAATTGTTTTGGAAAAGTTGACTATCACTTGTTTTTCGCCTTCCTCACTAAAAAATCTGTACCTTGATGACTATTTTGCCGGTAGCCCTTAATTCAGAAAAAAATAGTTTCTGAGTTGCAAACACTTATGGCTTCTCCCCTTATCTCATCTTTGACAAGACCAGATTATCACTGAGATCCATCTCCTTCTTCTATGCCTAAAGTTGTCAATGAAATCTCTGTAAACCACTCAATTATTTTGCTTACTTTTTTGCCTGCCCCTCAAAGTAAGGGTGAAATAATTTAGCATTCTCTAGATGTCAAAAGACAGCTCAGATTTTATCTGGACGAAACTAAGGGTATTACAAAAACTGGTCATCTATTTATTTCCGTTCAGAGTAAAAATGGGTTGTCGTGTTTCTAAACAGACTATATCCAGATAGATTTTCTTGGCTGTTTCATTTTGCTGCTTCTTTAATGGAGACTCTCTTCCAAGCCAGATCAAATGCCATTCTACCAGGACTGTTGTTTCTTTTGATGCCTTTCTCAAGGGTCTGGACTCAAAATCCATTTTAGAAGCAGCCAATTGGTCTTCTACTCAAACTCTTACAAAGCACTGTAAAACTGATGCCATCTTCTGGGCCAGAACTGTGTTTACTAGATCTATCTTCCAAGGAACGCTAGACTCCAGTTCCACTACTTTAACCTCTTACCATATATTTTTAAAAATGTTGGGATTCTTCCCATATGTAAGCAGTACTGCAACAGTGATCAATGAAGGAAATAGTACAGTTGTGTATGAACTTACCATAACAGTAGATGCTTGAGTAGTTCACTGTTGCACAGCTGGTCCATTCCTTCCCTTTCCCCTTTTTTTCCTCGTTTTTGGCCTAGGTGGACTTGCTATACATTTCATCCTCTCCTTGTTATAATGTCTTCATTTCCTCTCTCTTTTTATTTATTTATTTATTTATTTTTTTTGCATTTTTCCTGGTCTCAATGAAGAAAGTACTGAGGACTTTCATGCCTGTATGTCTCGTAAATAACACTTTGCATATTTTTGCTTGGGTCGTAGCTCAGGTGTACTGCATGTGATTAAGGCACCCAAGCTTTGGTATGCTGGTCAGATGTATGTCATCCTGGGCAGGATACTTCCCATATGTAAGTACTGCAACAATGAACTACTTGGACATCTACTGCCATGATGAATTCTTAAACAATTGTACTTTCGTCTCCTTCACTTCCAACAGACTAAGACAAAAGTGAAGTAACCCTTTCCAGATGGCTGTCTTACTGTATTTCTTTTCTATATTCTTCACAAAATGAACCTCTACCAAGCAAACCAGAGTTGCATTCCACAGGATCATTTGTATCTTCCACAGCCTTTTTAGGACTTCCTCTGTAAATTAAATCTGTTCTGCAGCAACTTGGCCCTTTCAGACTTGTTATCCCAGGGCATAATAGAAACAGTGCCCTCCATCCCAGAAGGACAGTGGCTTCTACACCAGAATGTTCCTGGTTTTCAGAAAAGAAGGCACATTGAGACAAATGTTAGACCTTTCAAAGCTAAACATCTTTCTTTTGGTATCACAGTTCAGGATGCTGACTTTATGAACTCTGCTGTTCCACAAGGCCTTTTTAGTAACCTTAAACCCAAAAGATGCCTACCTACATATCCAAATTCACAAAATGAACGTGTGATGCTATTCATTCAGTCCATCTGATCTGATATATAGTTCCTCAAACCCCTGCTCAGATCCAAGCCAGCCAGTTCAGTGCTCTATCCGTGAGCACTTCCAGAATTTTCTGTCCCATAATGCCTTGCTTCCCCCTGACTGACTCAGATTTCGTTTGCCACCTCTTAGAGAAATATGACAGATCTTACCAGTAGAGTGCACAGACTTTTCTTGATAGTGTTTGTGAGAAATTTGCACATATCTTTTGTGTGTGATAGTTGTGGAGATGTTTCCCTATTTCTGTAGTATTTTGACTATTTTTCTTTATCTTTCTGATTATTGCCCTTCCGTTTCTGGCCTTGTACCATCTTGTTTATTGTAATTTGGTATTTTTCTGCTTGCTAGGAGTTTATTGTTAGTGTCTTAGACATTTCATTACTTGTATTTTATAGTTTAAATACTTAAAACGGTTAAAATAGTTTTGAGTTTAAAAAGGTGTTTAATTGTTGTGTGTGTGTGTGTGTGTGTGTGTGTGTGTGTGTGTGTGTGTGCGTGTGTGTGTGTGTGTGTGTGTGTGTGTGTGTGTGTGTGTGTGTGTGTGTGTGTGTGTCTTTTCTTTACTTGTTGGTGTAAAGTAGAAGATTAGTTTTAAGAAATGTTCCCAGCGTTGACATAAAAACCTGCCTGGACCTCCCTAATTTATGTGTGGTCTGCTCGGGAGTGGGTCATCAAGACTCTAATTGTGAAATATGTGCTGGATTCAGACCCAGCGTGCTGTCCAATAGGTGAAATAATTTGATATCTAAGGGCCTTCCTTTTCCCACTGGGTCCAGAGTCTTCTAAAACAAAAAAGCCGACAATCGATATGGCAGGCAGATGCTTTGGTTCAAGTTTTCACGCCAGAATTGCTTAGACTTGAAGGCACCCTGGCCCAAACTCTGACATATACCCCATCCTCTAGTTCCCAAGTCATTGCCTGTCTCCATACTAGACATTCTTAGAGTGGAGAAATCTGCTTTCAAGCCTGCATCATCATTGTCCACCAAATCATTCAAATCTAATTTTACCACCTCCAAAGTGGATTTGGATCAGCTGCTGCAGAAGTTCCTTCAAACCCAAATTGAGATGGGGTCACTGTGACTCCATCGGCCCTGAAGATGACAGGATCCATACATTTTACCAGTTTCCAGGCTCCCTCACTGGTCTGCCCTATGTCTGCTGTCTTCTTGGAGTCATATGGAAAGACGGGTCTTGTGTCTCTGGCGTCGATGAGCTATGTTCCCATCGCTCTTGGATAATTGGATTCGACCTTTCAGTCACTGTTTTCTTCTGATCTGATGATTGAGTCTCTGAGCCGAAGGGTTGGGTGGATGGCTTCATCAGTATTGTTGTGAACTTCCACCCTTAAATCCTCAGCACAAATCCCTTCCTCGGTCCTGTCTGCGCTGTTGAGTCTGGGCAATCAGCCAAGTGTTTTGGCTCCCCCTCTGTTCAAGGGATTGGACCTATTTGTGGGTGTGATTTCTTCAGATCTGACTAAAGTAGTAATGGCTTTCAGAGTGCTCATAGGGTGGATCCATAAGATCTTCCAACTACGGATCCTTCCCTTGGCCATGTCTCCTTGGGTTTGGCTTCACAGCAGGCACCATCTGGGCAGTTTCATCCTATTGACCTCAAACCTACTGCCTCACAGCAGCCCTCCAAGGATTCAGGTTCTTCATCCCCTGAGCCACCTACAAAAAGAGAAGTGCAAGAAGAAGCATGTAGACTAACTATTGGAGTCAATAAAATCAGAGGTTGATTTGCATGATAGACCCCTCAGAATCCCATCCTGAAGATATGTCCTTCTGAGAAATACTGAATCTCATAAGACAGAGGGGATATTGGCCAACCAAACCACCCTCTGAAGATGAAGCAGTGCTGTTTGAGACATACAGGATGACCCCTTCTACCTCTTGGGTGAACCTACCAGCTGACAAAATGGTTGAGGTGTCAATGAATCTGATCTGGCAGAGACAGATACATTTGAGGCAGTTCCTATTAAGCCTGATAAAATACTTATACCCCCTAAAGATGCCAGCTCTCCTCCCATGGATTCCATCATCATTTCAGCAGCCACTAAAAAAGAACTGTCAGAGGACTTTTCTTCTGTTTAGCCACCCAACAGGGGGTCTAGGGCTGTGGATAGACTGGGGAAGCAGATGTATGCATTTGACACCTTTACAGTTAGGGCAGTGTACTACGCTGCACATATGACCAAGTTCGAGAGGGACCTTGCGTAGCAGACTATATCCATTCTGAAGAACCACATCATGCCTGAGTCACAGAAACAGCTCCAACCTACTCTGCCAACCCTGACCAATATTACCCAACCTGTCTGTGCACCTTCTTCACAATGTAGCAGATAGGGCAGCCAAGGCGGGCATCACTATGAAACGCCATGCTTGGCTGCATCTTTGCAGACAACTTTATAGTGTCCTTCACAGATGCACCATTCAATGGAACTACCTTGTTTTGTAAGACAGTTAAAGAACGCATACAAAAGTCTGAACAAGACGGCAAGATGCTCTCTGCAGTTGGAATGAAATTCAAGGCACCACAGCATACTTTTAGCAGGAAACAAAAGGTTGCACAGTCACTTTGGTTTTGCAAGTCTCACCAGGAGTACTAATAATCTTCAGAAAGGAGTGCCCATGCCAGCAGGGGCCACTTCAATGGATGTAGGCCCAAAGGCCGAGGGGATCTGCAGAACCAGGGCTTCAGGCGTCTTTTCTCTGACAGGCTACCACAGAATGCCTGAAGGGTTGCCAGACTCCCAATCACAAAGCAGTCAGGGGGCATATATCCCTCTACCCTCACTCATGGTTTACCATCAGCTGAGACAGATGAGTAAGAAGGATAATATCCAGAGGTTATTACATTCCATTTTTGGAACCTCCCCCTTTCTTCCCATTGCTGGATGCTCCACCCAGTCAGGCAAAGGCCGCTAGACTAGCATGTGCCAGGATTCTACTTGCACTTCTTTTTGGTTCTGAAGAACACAAAGGACCTCTGGCTCATTTTGGACCTCAGTCTCCTATACTCTTACATTGAAAAGACCCTCTTTTCAGTGGTCATGATGCAGTCTGTTCTTTGATTTTTATAGAAGAACATGTTGATGTGCTCAGTAAATCTCCAGGATGTGTAACTTCACATAAAGATTCAGGAGGAGTCCTGGAGATTCTTATGCTTCAGTTTGGAAGCCAGCTATTACCAAGTCAGGGCTTTGCCTTTTGATCTCACCACAGCCCCAGGGTCTTTATCAAATGCATGTCAGGTGTAGCAGCTCATCTGTGACTTCAGGGATTCAAGAATTTCCCATATCTAGATGACTGGCTCCTGGCCACGGTATGCAAGGAATCTCTCCTTCAGGAGAGAGATTGTCATATGAAACTGTGGGAGATAAGAGGGCAAATGAATATAAGCACAGTAGCTATACAGAAGACAGACAGTTGAATGAAAAACAGGAACACTTTATTTTGGCAAAGTCTTTGAGTTATTCAATTGATGCAAACAGTATAAGAAAGATAGTTAAAGAAAATTTGAGAATTTTATTGGGTGTTCCTGATACTATTGACATAATAGGTGAAGAACTAATTTTTGTGAATAAGAGGGGAAAGAATTTAAAATATTTTTTCAAAGAAGGATGAATTTTTTGACAATTGCAAACAATGGTGCCCAAACTAGTAGAAGGGGAGTGTTCAAATGTTTAGAGTATAATTTTTGTAAGTTTTTAGATGTAGAAAATAATATTTTAAATATTAAAGGCATTTAAAATTGCATTTAAAGTTGAAATTCCAGTTTTTTTTAACTTGTCGTTAGAACAAATCGTTAACTGCATGCTACAATTTATGAGCATCGATATGCAGTACAGAGTAGAGATTTTTCCTAATGCTTTAGCAAATCATATTAATGAATGTAAATTAAATTAAGCTATTTATTTTCTGTTATTGATTATGTGGAAGATTTTACTTTTAGATTTCATGTAGAAGGTGAGTTAGATTGGAAAGAATAATGTTGACAACAAAGGTTGAATGCTTGCAACAGTTTAGGGCTTAATGATAAAGAAAATGTTTAAATATACCTGAAAAGGAAAATACTTAAACATTAAAGCATTGTGATTGGTTATGTGAAACACATACTGTAGTATTTAAGTAGTGGGAAATTATTTTTTATTCAATCTGATGAAGTCTCTGGATGAGACGATAGCACTTACTTTGGTTGAATAAATCACTACTTTTGTTTATTAGTTCAGTTGTTTTATGTTGAGAGATAGTCTTCTTCAGCTGTGTGCATCCCTGGGAATCACTGTGAATTTAGCAAAATCCAGCTTGACCCCCTTTCAGCGATTAGGATTTCTGTGATGTCTCCTAGACATCATAATTTTCTTTCCACTCAAGAGGATCTTACCTCTGGAACAGGCTGTACAAGTCCTTCTAGGCACAGACCATCCTACAGCATGTTTGGTACTGGGGGCATTTCGCTTAATGGCAGCATTTGTACACATGATTAATTTTGCCCAGTATCACATGAGGATTCTGCAGTGGTTATATCAATCTCAGTGACATCACATAAGGATTCTGCAGTGGTTGCATCAATCTTAGTAGTCTCAAAAATACAACTCTTTTCTATTCTGATATGAGTAACACAGTTATGTCAGTGTCCTTCCATTTCAGTGTTGCAGTATTCTTTACTAAAGGGATTCCCTGCCAAGGGTAGTCCATCATTCGGCTATTATACCAAATCCTTAGGATTTTATAGCTGTCTTATATCGCCATATGTTCCCCACTCAAGGCATAGGGTTACAGGTGATGTATGGTTGTACATACATCAAAACGTCTTTGCCACCAGTCCAAACGCTATCATTGATCATCAGTCTGAATGCTCCTTCTGTGCTGGCTACCGAGCTGTGTTTCAGATAAGTGCCCCATTGGGGTTTCTTCTTATTGTCTTCCTTTTTCAGTTTTGTGTATTTACATGTCATCCAGAAAGAGAAAATGTCAGTGCGGGAGGCAGATTTTCCATAAAGATCATCAAGAGCAGTGTCTCTTCCATTTGGGTGCTTCTCACGACTATACAAAGTGTTCTATCTGCCAAGCATTTGCCCGTAAGACTCTATTACCTCAAGAACCAACATCTTAAATTGTTGGCACAGGATGGTGTGGCAGAATCTTCCCATCCCGAAGGTCAGCCACCTGACAAGAAAAAGGCCAAAAGAGTCTGATTTAGCTACTGTCCCCCCCCCCCCCCAGACATCTCTCTTGAGGCTGGTGAAAGCCCAGAGGATCATCCAGTTGTTACATCAGATTCCTCTGTTGTGACCATATTGGATGCTGTCGTGGATCCGACTTCTCACACATCCTCAGAGGGTCTACAAACGTCCATTATGGATGTTAAGGAGAAGCTTGGCTGATCATTTCAGAGGGTCCAAGGGAGATTCCACAGATACTTGTTTGGGAGGAGATTCTCACTATGTTAGTTGAATGTAGGCACGGGTCTGAACCTCCTAGGGTGTTCAGGGCAAACATCCCTCAAAAGATAAAACAAAAAACCTAGCATATTCTTTGTTAAAACTCACCTTTTATCTGTTTCTACTTGTCTGCCATTGACTCCTCCTCTGGTCTCTAGGTTTGAGGTCAAGCAGTTTCTTAAGAGCATCCTTCATATCAGACCTCCCAGGAAGCCAATTTCACTTTCATGGGACCTTAATTTTGTTCTTGAAAAACTGGCTCAGTCTCTTTTTGAGCCTGCAGCTTCAGCTTCCTTACAATATTGTACATGGAAGACTATTCTTCTTTTGGCCCACACATCAGCTAAGAGAGTGTCCGAACTCCAGGCTCCTGTGGCTGTTCCATGCTTTTTAGTTTTTCATAGGGATAGGGTATCTCTTCATACTCATCCTTCTGTTATGTCCAAGATGGTTAATGAATTGTCTCTTAATAAGTCTATTAGTTTGCCCTTCTTTTTACTTCTCTGCAGTCTGCTAGTGAGAAGGTTCTTCACACCTTGGATTTGCAAAGACAGCTCAGATATTATTTAGATAAGACAGGTCTCTAGGGGGCGTGCATGATTCGGTTCGATGGTGCTCAAGAATATTCTGTCATGAGACCTCCCAAGATTCAGGTAGCTAGGGACTCTGTCTCATAGTCAAGGATTACATGAAGACTGACAACATCAGATAAAGAAGTTATGTCTTACCATAATGTTCCAGTGGTGTTGTCGATCTTCACTAATCATTGACATTCCCCCCCCCGCCTTCCCCTGGCCTAAGACTCTTAGTGGACCGAAGGTTTCCTAACACTGGCTTCATAATTGGGACACAGATCTGGTCTCTTATTGTTGTTTATTATCTGTCTGCTACTATAGTAGGCAAACTTGATCTGAGGTAATTTAGAGAGGAGCATTATGGGTAGAGCCTAGCTCAAGAGTTTAGGGAGGCGCGAGCTAAAGTAAATGGCCAAGTCAGCTCTGAGGTTCGGAACCAAGCCCACAGTCAAGGATTAGTGAAGATCAACAACACAGATGGAACATTATGGTAAGAAATAAGTTCTTTTTTTCTACATCCAAAAAACAAAACAATTCAGAAGAGACTATTAGTTATTTATTTTATTTTCAAAACCAAAGTTTGGGAGAGCAGTGACCACTTGGTGTATGATACACACATTTGCGTCTCAGTATAAACTGGATGTACACTTCAGGTCACGTTCTTCCTTTGGCTTTACCATACTCAGGAATGTCTTTCCTTGATACTACCTAGTTTGATAGCTTGGGATTCTGTCCCATAGCATTAAATCCATGTTAGCTGATTTTCATCTGGTTTGAACTCCCTCCCTCCTGCCCCCTTCCAGATTGTTATCTGTGGCTTTGAGATTGTTGAGTAGACCCTTTATTCCTTGTCTGTGCACATTCATGTGAGATTGTACCCTTTTTCCTCAGCAACTTGGGAATGTTTAACCAGGGGGTCCCTTATATAGCATTATCCAGTTTCTGGTGGGGGGGGGGCAAACTCGATCTGACTAGCTAACGTGGAATCCATGTAATAATTGGTAGGCGAAGAGTCAAAGCTCTGTATCAGAAGAAACTTCAGAGTTGGTGCTGAGATCGGATTTGGTTGGATCCGACAATCCATATGTGTGAACCAGATGAAAATCTGACAACACGGATCTAACGTTATGGTAAGTGCATAACTTTCATATAGCTACCAATTTATAGTCATCTGGCAACTTGGTGAGCCAGAGAGCTTTGACTTCTGAGAAATAGATGCCAAACAGGAGCAGACCCACCATGGAGCTGTCATGTACTCCCCTGGGGACCAGTCTCCTTGTAGAGGTAGTCTCACCAATCCTGACTTCTTGGGTCCTGTCTGTGAACCAGACAGTAATCCAGTGAGTTATTTAGGGAGTTATGCCTAATTCTGAGAGTTTGTAAATAATACCCCAGTGTGGCATTGTACTGAATGTCTTGGTCAGGTCAAGGTATGTGGTATGCGCCATTTTCTCCTAATCTGTAGTTTTGATGACTCTCTCGAAAAAGTTTTTCAGGCTGAGTAGCCAAGATCTTCCCTTAACAAAACCAAAATTGGATGAGTCCAGTGTCTGTACATTTCAAATGTCCTTGCTGATCATGTCCATAAAAATTATTTCTATGGTTTTGCATATTAGACTTTTCAGACTAATGGATTTGTAATTCCCGGGTACAGTGGATGGTCTACCTGTGTGAAGAAGAATGACCATTGTGGCTTTCCATTCACCTGTTACATAACCTTGTTTTAGGGCTGTTGTTGAAGAGTGCCTCAAGTGGTCCTGATAGTTCATGTTTTAGGCTATTTATGAGGCAACCAGAGATGTTGTAGGGGTCCAGTTAAGCAGTGTTTTTGGCATTAGAGAGCTCCACCAGGACCTGCTACCTGTGATAGTTGGGAGATGTACTAAAAAGGATTTCACAGGGGGTAGTGGGAGGTAAGGTTAGAGCTAAATTTATCAGTCAGTAGATTTGCTATGTCACCCTGGTCTGTGAAAGTTGTGCCATTTATGACCAGTTCTGCACACTGCTGAGGTTAACTTTAAGGTTCCTGACATCGTTGAAAAAAGCCTTGTGATTATCCTTAGCCTGGGAGGTAGGAACAGTAGCCTCAGTGCGGCCATTTACATGTTTGTACAAGGTTTCTATGAATAATTCTGCATAGGTAGCTATGTTTAAGGGGTTTGGGGAAGCTGTGAACTTTGACAAGCTATCACGTAATAGGATGTAGTTTGCTTTAGCATAGTTCCTAACTGTTATGGGTTTAGTTGGGTTTTCTGGGATGATTTTTATTTCAAATGAAACAGCTTTGCAGTCGGACTAACCAGTGAGGATGTGACACAAGGTAGGGTGCAGTTCTTCCCCATGTTGAAAAGTGCTAGGTCCAGTATGTTTGATACAGTGGTTGGAGTGCACACTGTGTTGTCCAGGTTGTTCGTGTTGATAAAGTCCAGGAAATGTTGTGCCTCTGAGTCAGAGACAGTATGCATTTTCCAGTCTGCAGAGGGGTGGTTAAAGTCTCCCATGAATGAGGTATTTGGTTGAATGGAAAGCACCTCTAATAGGTGTAGATAACAGTTATGAGCTTCATGGGTAATAGAAGGCAACCTGTAGCTGGCCAGGAAATGGTAAGGAACACTGTTTATGGGGATCTGGACATGGACAAACTCCAGGCTATCATCCTGTTTAACCAGGCTGGAGTCGTATTTATTGTAACATAGATCGATACCACCCTCTTTAGCCCCTACTTTGCTTCTGTTGGCCTAAATGTGTGGAAGGCACTGTAACCTTGCACTGCTGGAGTACTTTTTTCAGCTTTAAATCAAATCTAGGTAACAGCACAGATGTCCACATTCTCAACAATATGGAGAGCTTGTACACTGTGAAGTTTGAAGATTTTCAGAAGCTATTCTTCCAGAACTTCTGGACTGTGTATCTTCCTCATCCTTCCCAAGCTATGGCACTCATCCCTTACAGGTATGGCTACTGCAATAGAAATCTAATGTAGTACAGCTGTGTAGGTTAGCTTGTCATAAGTTGATCACTGTTACAGTATTACAGCCTCCTCCTTTTTGTCTTTCTTTTCAGGCCAGGTCAGGATGCATTTGTTTACCTTTGCCCTCTTGACATTCATCTCAGTCTCTATTGTTTTTGACTTAATTGTGATAACACTTTGTTTTCAGAATCTCTTTTGGGTATGTAAGCTGTAGTTTTTTTACATGCTAATATGTCCACCTTATACCAGCTAAGGGTGGAAGTACAGTGCATGAGGAAGGAGCCAAAGCTTTGTTGGCTAGCCAGAATCTGATCTTTGGTAGGATACATCCTATATAGTTATGGCAGTTACAAAAGTGATCTATTCAAACATTTACTCCTATGGTAAATTAACTTACACACACATACTATTTTTTTGTTATTCTTCTGTTTCATTTGTTTTTATATGCTCATATATTTACCTGAGCCATGTGTAACTTTTGAATCAATTCCAGAGTGTCAATCTTATAATGAGGGTATGCTGGATTGGAAGAACATTTTGTTGCATCCATCCACTGTTGTTTTTTTTTAAAAACATTTGATTTATTGTTGGCTGCACCCCTTTGCCCCACTTATGAAGTCTGCATACTAGGCTAAGGATAATGCACAATTCATAATTCACAATCTTTCCAGTTGATCACGTTGGATCTCCTCCGTGTTATATCATTTGCAAAATTCTTGGGTTCATTGCCTTAGTAGCACAAGCAGTGCCATTATCAGATCGCAAAGTAGGACTATCGCAGATGCTATTTTTTCTACTCAATCATATTTATAGTATGGCATAAATATTTCACTTGCTTTATTATTGAGCTAGGGTCTTAAAAATAATGCTATACCATGGATTCCAGCACAAGCTGAATAAGTGGAGAGGCCCAGTAGATCCTCAGTCACAAGGCTGTATGCATTGCAAAAACTTGGAATCTCTGTGGTATCCCCAAAGTCTTAAACAGCCCACTAAACCAATATAGTGGTCCAAAAACAAAACAGTGTAAGACACTTCTCTGTGTGGAAGATTTTCAATCCATACATATCTAGTTAATCACTATATATTACTCAGATCAAATAATGGTAGTAGAAGGAGCGAACTTAACTCACCCTAAGTAAAAAAAAAATAATTGAAAATATATAATTTGAAATATTATACAGAATTGCTAAATATTCAAAAGTAATCCAAGCAGGGTAGACAGTCTGTTTCCAGTTGAAAATCCTTTAAGTACACAGTCAAGCGATCCAAGTAAAACACAAATAACAGAATAATAGTTTCCTCACAAGCTTTATGTATATACTTTTTATCAGGCAAGGGGGGAGTGGTTTATTATGCTGTAAAACACAGTGAATTGGTATGCATGTTAAATTCACATCCCTTCCCCCATCAGTGTAATATTTGAGCTGGACCTGCCCTACTTAGTAGCTGTCATAGTAATATAACCCTTAAATTAGTAATGATATGGTACCTCTTATTTAACCAGAATATTAAGTCTATGATTTTATCCAAGACAGTATACTACATGGTTGGAAATATATAAACCTTTGGCAATCTAAAAAAAAAAAATATATATATATATATATATATATATATATATATATATATACACACACACCTATACATTTTGCATGCAAAAAATCCATTGTGCAGATCATATTCTGTTTCCATAACCTGTTGTTAACACAGATCACTTTTGTCATTCTAGACTTCTTCAGGTCTGTGTAAAAGAACCGTAAAAACTATCTACAAAAATATTATTGTATAATTAGCTAGTATTGCTATTACACATAATTTCGAATAAAATGGAAAAAAGAACAATAAAAAGAAAAAAAAGTATGATGATAGAAACAAAATATGCACTTCATTTAAAAATGATTTAACATGGTATTTAAAAAAAACTGGAAAAATAAAATAAAATAAAATTAATCATGTAAACAATGTGACAGTTTTCTAAGTTCCAGTACACTTTTAAGTGAACAGTAGTAGTTTTTTAGTCCAGGCTTTCTAAAAGAGTTCAGCTTGCGAGATGAGTTCATGTGGATGTGAATTTTATATGTATACCAATACACTGCGTTTTACAGCACAATAAATCAATCCCTTACCTGATAAAAAATATACATATATATATATATATATATATATATATATATATATATATATATATATATATATATAGTTAGAAAGCTTGTAAGGAAACTGTTAAACTATTATGTTATTTTTTTATATTATTCTGTTATTATTATTATTATTATTATTATGTTATTTTTGTTTTACTTGGATCGCTTGTCTGTGTACTTAATAAAGGATTTTCGACTGGAAACAGACTGTCTACCCTGCTTAGATTACTTTTAAATAATTAGTAATTCTATATAATATTTCAAATTATATAGTTTTTATGTTTTTTTTTTTTACTTAGAACGAGTTTTAAATTTGCTACTTCTACTACCATTATCTGATCTGATTAATACACAGTAATTAACGATATATATGTATATATATATATATATATATATATATATATATATATATATATGTATGGTACTTGCGTATTATCGCAACCAGATTTTCACAGTAATGCTGGTTGCTTCAGTTTATGTGAAAAAACACAAATAAAGTCTTATAAACTTTAACAACATGTTTTATGTAATGTTTATAAGGTTTAACTATGTTTACCATTAAAACCGCTGACAAAATAAGCCTTGAAAATAGGTTTCCCATGTTTCTGCCAGCATCTCATGTCAGCTAAGCTTGTCCCATACTGCTTTATATGCGTTCCTTTTCTCGTGCCATCAAAAGAGTTGTCAAAACTGCAGTTAACAGGTTTTTCAAAGGCAGATAGGTTTTTACATTTTTAATTGGATAGGCAGGGAATAACAGAGTTACATTCCCTTCAAATTTTTAGGTACATGTCATACGCTACACAGTCTTACTGCATGTTTTTATCAGAATATACACCTTCAGAACTTTCAAGTATCAACACTACTGCTGTGACAGACATCACATTCATCCGAATGAAAATGCATGAAAGCAAAGGCAACAAGCAACAGCTTTTGGCAGTAGATCCTTACTGAAAAGGTTTGGAAATGTAAGTACTAACTCCAAAAATAACAAAGTAAAGCAGAAAACTTAAATCCAGAAAGCAGCTTACATTTTACATTGTATGCTAAGTCCCACAGTGCTTTCAGGCCAATATACGAACACACACAACCGCTCTTATTGATGAACTCAACTCTCTTGCGTTTTTACAGCAGGCTATCAACAAATCCTGAAACTGTATGTGATAATTCCCTAAAGAAGCACTACCAGTATCCCAGCACACTTTGGAATACTTTACCCTCCCGTAATACATTTCTTTTTCGCTCACTTACTAAACGTCAGTAAAGTACATTGTATCACAAAATCTGGTTGCGATAATACGTAAGTACCATATATATATATATATATATATATATATATATATATATATATATATATATACATATATATATATGTATATGTATCGAAAGTCTTCCACACAAAGACGTTTCTTAGACTGTTTTTTTTTTTTTTTTTTTTTTCATTGCAAAAACTTGCATACATTGATGTTACATGTGGTGCATAGGTGTTGGGATTAAGGGTAGCCTAAGGGAAAAAGTTCCCCCACCATCAGGATGGTGCTGTAGTGAGATGCCTGTATCTTTTTTTTTTTGCATTTTTTAGGGGATTAAGTAGGGATATTGGGATATAGCTGCTAGAAGTGCAACAGAATAAGATGAAAGGATGCTGAAAATCACTAGCATTATGAGGATCAGACCTCTCAGCTTTTTCTGTTTTGGAAGTATGTCCCTATTTTCAGGCTTGATTTACCCCTTCACATGATGTACCTGTTTTTGGAAGTATGTTCTTGTTTTTACGCTTGATTTACCCCTTCACACAATTTTCAGATCCCCCTTATCATATATGACCCCTGAAACTATCTAGTGCACAGAAAACCACACTACATTCCCACCACACTAGTGATGTTGTGTCTTTCGGCTTTTCCCGGTTAGGGGTCGCCACAGCGGAACTCCGGTCGGCTAATGATTGGTAGTTGATTTTTACATGCCGAGTTACCAGCCCTGACGCACAACCTTCAATGAAGGCATGCCCATTCACGCATGTCTCCATGCAAAAGACGCTCTAGCTGAGAATCAAACCAGACAGCGTCTTACTGTGAGGCGACAATGCTACCGCAGCACCACCACCGCGGGTTTCCACCACACTAGTGATAATAATAATAATTTAGGAAAAGAAAGCACACGTCTTACATCTCCCTTTTTCACAAGCAAAAATATATGACCTTGTGTGGTGGAATTTAGCAGTACAGTTAAAGTCTGTATATTTTACACTGTATCTTTGATAATTGTGCTTATGTTTTTCCATAATTTTTGTCAATCTGTTTATAAACGTGTTTCTGAGTAGTATCCCAGATTCCTGCTGGAAACAAGAAGCTTTAAGTGCAATTTGGTATTCAAATTTTATACTAATTATATGTCCAGAGTTTTACGTGGATGTACCTGTTCTCAATAGTCTGCAGGTTGAGAGAAACTATGAGGACACTTTCTAATTTAGTAACACAAGCTTTGTATGTTCTGCAGTTTTTAGTATTTTGATGATTTAATCTGCAGTTTACTCATATCTTCAAATCACTTCAAATGTGGTTTTGCTGTTTGTATAGACAAGTGCTTGTTTATGTTGCATTGCAGTATCCTGTGTGTGTTTCAAATGTACCTACTCATCCTTCTTGGATATTTCATGCTAGGTGTCTCCTGATTGAATTTCAGTGAGAACAGCTAAGAAGGAGGTGGAACATTTACATTTATTACTTGTCAGTGATATGGCCTTGAGAAGGACAGACAATTATGACGTTGCATCCTCCAGAACAGAATTAAAATTTGTCATAATAGTTGTATATTTCTGTTATACAATATACTTTTTATTTCAATATGTAAATAACCATAGTTGCTTGTTTCTGTTTTTGTAGACAAAAACATCAACATGGCACATGTCCTTTCTCCTTCCATTCATTGAACAAAGAAAGAATGACTTTTACTTGCATCCCTTTCGTTGTGATGTTAATTTGGAGTGGATATGCCAAATTCCCAGAGGTAATATATCACTTAGAATAGTCTGTATTAGACCAGCTCTTTGTGCAGTATTTTTCTTATTTGTTTATCAAGTTTATACCAATAGTATTTCTTCATCAGCTACTTGAGAAACTAATTCTAAAACCTGTCATGTGACTGTGTGCCATAAATCTCCTGCAGTTCATTACCCAGCAGATTGAAAGTGACATGTACCAGAGATCTGGAGTTTCTAGTTACTTCAGGGTGTTTTTAGTATCAGATTTTTTCTTTACATGTTATTGTGTGTAGGAGCTGTTGCAAGGGACAAAACTGATACCTGGGGGTGACACTAGGGGCTGCAGAGTATATGTCTGAATATAGCTTCATATAATGAAGGCAACAGGAAACTTATTTTCGCTTTTACTTTCTTTTCCTGTCACTCTCTCACATTGCAATTTGCTTAATGTATTAAGGACTGTTACTTGATATGGTTTAGATGTTGTTTTTTTATTATATTAGCAGTCAGATGTTCATTATTTATTTATTTATTTATTTATTTATTTATTTATTTATTTATTTCATTTATTTATTTACATTTGTTAACCGGGAGTGTCCGACTGGACGTAGGTCCATTTTCAGCAGAGGCCCGGGGAGAAAAGCTCCACAGTTAAAATAAACAGACAGTAGTTACATTGGATTACATAGCGATTAACAATTTAACATAGCAATTAATTACAAACATATTTACAGATGAAGAACATCAGTAGACAACTAGAATCTTTATCTGCAAAGTACATAACAGACATTAACAAATGTTACAATAAGAAGTTCCTGCTGTATAATAAGTACTAGGCTTATGAGCATCTGAGCTTGCTATAATCAAGGTAGTTATTGGGGTGGAAAGAAAGGTAGTGGTTGGATGGGGTGGGTGATATTAAAGTGGGAGTTGCAAGGGCATAGCCAGCATGTTTTTAGGTGCGCTTTTAGTAAAGTTTTGAAGTGGGTGCATGATGGTACGGAGATAATTGTGGGTGGGAGGGAGTTCCATAATTTGGCTGTGGCACAAGAGAATAGTGCTTCACCAGCAGAGTTATTGGCCTTAGTGATCTGCAAGTGATTTTTGTTGCTGGATCTTAGAGGTCTGGTGGTGCGATAGGGTTGGAGTAGATTCTGGAGGGATGGGACATTTAGTAGATGGTTTATTTCCACTGCCTCAGTGGCATTTTGGGATCTGCCAAGGTAACCCAGTTCTGGCCAAATTTTAAAAGCTCAGATTCCCTCCCTCTCTCTTCCTATGACAGTTAATTGGCTTGGTATATCCTGAGAGGAAAGCCTTTAGCTGTCACAAAAAGTGAGCTTTCAGTCTTTTTCTGCCATCCAAAGTAAAAAAGTCCTCTGACTCTTCACTGGATCCAGTGCTGAATTTTCTGACTTACTGCTCAGATAAGCCCTATATAGGGACCCCTTCATCTCATTTTATTATTAGATTTATTATTCTCTTTCTATCTTTATTTATTTTATTTTATATTTGTTTACCGGGCTAGTTTAAGTGGATATATGTCCATTTTCAGTAGAGGCCCAAGGAGAAAAGCTCCAAAACAGTATTAAATAAATTGAATAAAGATACAAAGCATCTACTTAAAGAAAACATTATAACACTAGAGTAATGTAAATAGAAACACTTTACCATAGATTTAATTTAAGTTAGTAGGTGAGAGAGGAAAAAAAGGAAAAGAGAAAATGAAATAACAATATAAGAAAAAGAGCGAGAAAAAAAGAAAAAAATAATGATATTAGAGTTGGTGTAAAGAGATTTAGAGCAGTTGATATAACTATAGAAGAATATGTATAGCAGATGTAGAGCAGTGGGTTAGACATGGAAAGCAAAAAGAAATGAATAGCTAGTATCTATCAGAAATCTTATATACATAGATGCACACAGGGCATGGCATGTAACAAACATCTTATATACATAGATGTACACAGGGCATGGCATGTAACAAACATCTTATATACATAGATGTACACAGGGCATGGCATGTGACAAACATCTTATACACATAGATGCACACAGGGCATGGCATGTGACAAACATCTTATATACATAGATGTACACAGGGCATGGCATGTAACAAACATCTTATATACATAGATGTACACAGGGCATGGCATGTAACAAACATCTTATATACATAGATGTACACAGGGCATGGCATGTAACAAACATCTTATACACATAGATGTACACAGGGCATGGCATGTAACAAACATCTTATATACATAGATGTACACAGGGCATGGCATGTAACAAACATCTTATATACATAGGTGCGCACAGGGCATGGCATGTAACAAACATCTTATAGACATAGGTGCACACAGGGCATGGCATGTAAAAAACATCATATATACATAGATGTACACAGAGCATGGCATGTGACAAACATCTTATATACATAGATGCACACTGGGCATGGCGTGTGACAAACATCTTATATACATAGATGTACAAAGGGCATGGCATGTAACAAACATCTTGTATACATAGATGCACACAGGGCATGGCATGTAACAAACATCTTATATACATAGATGTACACAGGGCATGGCATGTAACAAACATCTTATATACAGAGATGCACACAGGGCATGGCATGTAACAAACATCTTATACACATAGATGCACACAGGGCATGGCATGTGACAAACATCTTATATGCACAGATGTGAACAGCGCATGGCATGTAACAAACATCTTGTATACATAGATGTACACAGGGCATGGCATGTAGCAAACATCTTATATACATAGATGTTCACAGGGCATGGCATGTAACAAACATCTTATACACATAGATGCACACAGGGCATGGCATGTAACAAACATCTTATATACATAGATGCACACAGGGCATGGCATGTGACAAACATCTTATATACATAGATGCACACAGGGCATGGCATGTAACAAACATCTTATATACATAGATGCACACAGGGCATGGCATGTAACAAACATCTTATATACATAGATGTACACAGGGCATGGCATGTAACAAACATCTTATACACATAGATGCACACAGGGCATGGCATGTGACAAACATCTTATATGCATAGATGTACACAGGGCATGGCACGTAACAAATCTCTGAAAATGCTAGTTTTTATTAAGTAGTAGTTTGACAGGGAACAGAAAATACTGAGTTAAAACTAGAAAAAAATGTAGAGCATCCTAAACAAATAGTGAAAGAAATAAGAAATGGATATAAGTGTTGAGGAGGTTTTAGAGGCATTTTAGCAAGGGGAGAGGGTGTCAGTGTGGTTTAGAACATGTACATAACCATTGGGATTTAAGGAAGACTCTTAGTAAGTTCTTAAACAGTGGAGTAGATGTAAGGAAAGTTAGATCATTTGGAAGTCTGTTCCAAGTGTTTCCAACAAAGTTAGTAAACAGGCAGTCACCAGATTTGTTACTGGATTTAAGGGTGGCTACTAGTAATTTACTTGCTGAGCGTAGAGTTTTGAGATTTATATAAGGACTAATAAGATTACAGAGTACAGGAGTATTAGTGGGATGGTACAGGACCTTGTGAGTGATAGTAAGTTGCTGAAGAAGAACCTGGTTTTGAAATTCCAGCCATCCTGTCTGTTTCAGATTTTGGCAGTGGTGGATTCTAAAAGGGGAGTCAGTGGCAAATCTGGCGATGTTGTTATAGGAGGTTGCCAGTTTGTTTAGATTGGTTTTAGATAGGTTGGTATAAATGGGGGAGGTGTAGAGTAGGGTGGAGATTAGATGGGTTTGAGCAATAGTCCTGGCAAAGAGTGTAAGAAAGGGTTTAAGCCTGTAGAGGATACAAAGTTTTCTATTAACTGCTTTGATAGTTAAGTTTATGTGAGTGTCATAGTTAAGATTTTGATCAATTGTTACACCTAAGAGTTTGGTGGTTGTGTCGGGTGCTATTACAGTGCTATTATTTGATGTAATTGTGAAATTAATGCAGGTAGACTTCTGTGTGGGAGTGAACAGTAAGTTTTTTTGGGTTAAGGAGGAGACAGCGTTGATGAAACCAGTTTTCAACTAAGGTAAGTACTCTTTGGGTACTGGACTGGAGTTCAGCTGAAGAGGCTGGGGCACAGATTAATGTCGAGTCGTCAGCATATTGTATGCAGGTGGTCTCGGAGAAGGTAGTTTTCAGATCATTAATTGAAATAGAAAAGAGGAGAGGTCCCAGAATGGAGCCTTGTGGGACACCCAGAGTGACTGGGAGCTGAGTAGATAATTTATTGTCCCAGAGGACTGCCTGTTGTCTGTTACCTTAATAAGACTTAAACCATTTGACTGCTGAGTATCTAAGGAAAGTGATTGTAGTGTATCTAACATTAATTGATGATTAACCATGTCAAAGGCTTTAGAGAGGTCTATAAAGAGAGCAGAGGAAAGCAAATTGTTACTACAATTTCTATTAATACAGTCAGAGAAGGATAAGAGAGCAGTTGTAGTGCTGTGGAATGGCCTAAAGCCATGCTGGCAGTCAGCCAGTAGCTTGTTTTGTAGGAGATGCTCAAGTAGCTGCCGGTGAATAAATTTATCCATGATTTTTGCTAAAGGAGAGAGTATGGCAATGGGTCGAAAGTTAGTGAGTTCAGTTGAGTTACCACCCTTATGCAATGGAATTATATGTGAGACTTTCCAGAAAGAAGGGATGGTACATTCTGTAATAGTTCTGTTTATTAAGATGGAAATAGGATAGGCTAGTGCACCAGCTGCCATTTGCAGATATTCGGTTGGGAGGAGGTCGGCTGATGGAGTACAGGGTTTAAGTTTTTGAAGAAGCGTATGGACGAGTGATGTTGGCACTGGTTGTAGAGTAAATGCAGGAGGATTATTAGCTTTTGTGGTGCTAGCTGGGGATAAGGCATTTGCTAGTGATTTGACTGATTCCAAGAAAAAATTGTTAAATGTATCTGCAATTTGGATGGGAGTGTTCTGAGTCAAGTTAGATGGGGTAGGAGTTTTGGAGTGACCTGGATGAAGTAGCCTGTTAATGCCTGACCAGAATTTTTGAGGATTATGCGGCTGGGTTTGTTGGAGTTTATGGTAATAGTTTTTTTTTGTCAAGAATAATTAGTTTTTTAGCAGGGTTTCTAAGCTGTCTAAAGTTTAGATGGTCCGTAGGGTCTTTTGTATATCTCCATTTGGACCAAATCTTATTTTTCTGTAGCATTTTGTGCCTGGTCTCTTTGGAGAGCCAAGGATCAGGTTTGTTCCTAGTTCTGACTGTACGAGAAGGGGCATGGCGGTCAAGAATTAGCAGGAATTTGGAATTAAAGCATGACACCGCTTCATCAAGAGGTAGGTATTTTAGGGGTGACCAGTTGCAAGATTTGAGCTCAGCTAGGTATCTGTCTAGGTTTAGATTTTTCTTATTCCGGGTAGTCCTAAAGGTAGTTTGGTTGGGAATAGTGGTCTTTTGTCTAGTTATAAAGGTAAGAGAGTGGTCACTAATATCATCAGGCAATGTACCCGTTTTATATAGGAGAGGATTACTGTTAACTAATATCCAGTCTAAGGTACTTTTTTATTGCCAGGTTTGTGGGTTCTGGTAGGAGAGGTGATGGTTTGATAGAAGCCATAAAGGTTTATGTGAGTAGTAGGTTTGGCTGAAGTACAGCAATACCAATCAATATTAAAATCTCCAAGGAGTATGGTTTCTTGTGGGAAGGATGTGGACAACCAGCTAAGTGAATTTTCAAGAGTATTAATGTTATTACCTGGAGGGATATAGGCACATATAATGTATAAGGATTTATTTGTATTACCCTGGAGCTTAGTGATTAAGATTTCAGCATTGTTAGGAGTGGGAGGTTGAGTATCCAGTGTTATAATTTGTAATTCAGATTTATACAATATTGCTACCCCACCACCTTTTTTGTTTAGATGATCTCGTCTCAGGATATTATATCCAGGTGGTATTATATCATCGTCGATAGTTACTGGCTTGAGCCAAGTTTCTGTTAGACATAGGATGTCAAAAGAATATAAACCTAATAGTGCATGTAGCTGTATAGTTTTATTGTTTAAGCTACGTATGTTGAGGTGAGCTATGAGAAGAGAGTTGGGGCCACTAATTGGGGTTTCAGATATGGTGTAGAAAGGTTGGAAATCAGGGATGGTGTTTTCTGGGCCTGGATTAGGATGAATGTCACCATGTAGAAGTAGGTGTTGTGGTGTATGTGAGTGTTTTAAGAGTTTGGAAAAATTACAATATGGTTTTCTCAGTTGGAGGTACCTAATGTGGGTTAATCTATGAAACTGAGGTAGAAAGTAGAATGATGAAGATGTGTTACAATGAGTTGCTGGAGATGAAAGGAAGAGAGGAGTTGTTTGTTTTAAGGGATGCTGAAAACTAGTATGGTTTAGGTATTCATAGCTGGCGAGGATATGTGATATAAATAGAGAGGGAAGAATTATAAAAAAGAGGAACAAGTAAAAGAGTTTAGGTATGGCAGTGATAAGCTGTTGGACATGCTCCATGTAAAGAAATCCCAATCCCTCAGAGCTACACACTCTAGGGACCTAAACCTTGTCACCACAATAAACAGAACATGTTGCAGGGATAGATTCCTATCTCAGAGACTTCCCATACTCTGGAACAAACTAACTATGTATATCAAAACAAAGCTCCTCATTAGCACTCTTCAAGAAAAATCTTGATGATTGGATGGGAGATAGGAAATTCACCCCAGGGATCACTTCTGTGGCTCTGCTTGACAGGGGCACAGGCAAATAATTTTCTTGGGTGGCAAAAGCCAGGGTACCATTTGGCTAGGCTTATATAGGCCCTAGGGCCAATAGCCTAGTACCCACCTATGAACATATGAAAGGAAAGCTGAGGCAGTGGGATGAAAATTAGAGTAGTAAGGAAAACTAATTGGTGAGGCTCTATAGAGAGGATTAGTTAAAGAGAGGTACTAAGTAATTAGGAGTTAAGTATGTAACAAGATAGGGTAGTCTATAGGTTGACACAGAATGGGGGTGTGGCCAAGGAGGTATAAGTACAGATGTACTGGGAGTGTTTATTTATAACATTTATTTTCATATTTGATCTGTGTCAATATTTACAGTAATTCCTGTGAAAATTTCTGCTTTTAGCAGTGTTTGACTTCTATCTTTGACAAATGCTTGTTTTTACTGATTCTGGGGAAAGTTTCAGTATTTCTCTCAAAAGTGCAGGGTGTATGTGTGCTGTTAGACACTAGGGGGTGTCTTGTGCAGTCAGAACTGCAAATTAGTCATGCCTGTCTGTATTATTAATGTGCTTTATTTTAATCTTTTGATAAGAAAATATTGCAGAACTTGGATTTTTTCAGCATTTGTACGTCATTTACTCTATGTATGACACTACTGTGTGTTTTTATCATCAGATCTAGATTTTACTGCAAGTTATTTGAATGTACTGTGGAGTTTTTACTCATTCTGACATGAAAATATAGTTTAAATTGTTTTTAAATATTATTTTATGGCAGTTTAACATGGGTAAAGTGTCAAATACTGGTTTGGCACATTGGTTGCTTTTGTGTTTGAACTTCCTGTACTGGAAATCCTTTAACCTCTGTCAGTTGTAAAGAATGCTGAACACATTTCAAATTGCTTTTTGCAATGATAGGACAGTTTGGCAGAGTTTAGTTGTTTGTTGAAAGGAATTACTCTGCCGAGTCACAGAGCACTGCTACTACCCCTCCTTCCTTCTTTCTTTTCCTCCTTCCCACAAGCTCTCTTTCAACCTTACAGCCTGGCTGCAGCTTGTCTCAAACAAGTGGGTTCTGACAATAATTAGGAGATACTCTTGGAAGTGGCTAACAAATCCTCCCTCTGTCAGGGGATTTTCCCCCACACCCACCAGACCAGAACTGTTCCTTCTGGTGCACTATCACATGGTAAAAATAGGAGTCATAGAACCAGTGCTTGTGATGCAGAAAGGCAGAGGATTTTACTCCACTATCGTTTTGTATCACTTTTGGAGATCTGTCCTAGATTTTTCCTTTATAAACACCTTTGTAAAAGTTCTGAAATTCAAAATGCTTACCTTACCCTCAGTCCTAGTGCTGCTTCCAGACCACTGTTTTATGGTGACTTTAGATCTTAAGGATGCTTATCATCATGTTCCTATTGCTCCCAGTTTCAAGATTTTTTTGAGATTTGCTGTGTCTGGCTTACATTTTCAGTTTTCTGCATTACCCCTTGGGCTATCTACTGCACCTGATTTGTTTACAAAGTGTCTGGCCTCAGTGGTTGCCTATTGCAGGACCATGGACATCCACACTTGTTTGTTGATTTATACAGATTCTGTATCCAGGTGCTTGGAGTCCGTAGACAAGGTCACTTCCCTCTTTTCCAACCTGGGCTTCAAATTGCACATTCAGAAGTCCTTCCACACACCCTCTCAGTGAATTGTTTTCCTGGGATAATGGACAGACATAGTTAAAAGGAAGGCCTTCCTGGTAGAAGACAAGGTTCTGATTTATCAGGGCACTGGAATTTTTTTCTCTCTCTTCTAGACATGGCCTCAGCAAGAGAGTTCCTTAAAATTCTAGGCCTCATGGCATCAGTGTCCTCATGCTACTACTAGCTGGACTACACTTGAGAATATTCAATGGTAGTTGTAGAATTGTTGAACCCAGCACTTTCATCCCATGGATTTCCAGGTACCAGTAATTGAATTTACAAAACAAGAAATGCAGTGGTAGAGGTATCAAACTGTCTCTGAATCTAGGACTCCCTTTCTGTCTTCAGGCTACAGTTCAATCTGTCCAGAAGGACTCTACAGATTTTGCATGGGGAGCAGTCTCCATGGGAGTTAAAGTGCAACATTTGTGAGGTCCTCAGGACACACCAAAGTACATAAATATAAAGAGACGGTGGCAGTCATTCATGTATTAAAAGTTCTTCACCACTTATGGACTCTGGGTCCTCTTCTAGTGGTCACAGATAAGACTACCATGATGTGGTACCTGAACAAGCAAGGGGGTACAAGGTCATACACTCTTGGCCAGTTGGCAGTGATGGCCTGGGAGCTGGCTGTACAGCACTCTCTGACTCTTCAGTCTTCATACTTTCCATCATAGAAAAACACAGTGACAGACAGATTAAGCAGATCCTGGACAGGCCCTTTCAATTGAAGGTCCATGTAGACACCTTCCAGGACTTGATCCAGATTTGAGTGCACCTCAAATAGATCTGTTCACTTCCTTTCAAAACAGACAAATGAAGAAATTCTGTTCAAGACATCCTTGCAGCCATGCTTGGAAGAGAGAATCTGTATCATTCCAGTGGTTGGGAATGTTCCTGTATGCATTTACACTCTTTCCAATGATTCCCAAAGTACTTCTAAAGATTCTGAAAGAATTAACAAAGATCATTGTGGTTAACCTCCTTTTGGCCTAGGCAGAGTAGATTCTCCCTTTTAATGGAATTGGTCAGGAGCAGTTACCACAAGCTACCTCATAGATTGAATCTGCTCACACAGCATCAGGAACAAGTGGTACAACCTAACTTAAAACACGTGTAACTGACAGTCTGGATTATTCTATTTTGGTAGACACTTGTTCCATCAGGATGTGCAGCACGTATTTAAGGAGGCAAGAAAACCTGCGGCTAGAAAAATCTTACATTTACAAGTGGAAGAGGTTCTTGTAGGTAAAGCCCAGCCAATAACAGAGGTCCCAAAAAGGTTTCGACCCCTCTGGTTTTGAAATATTTGTGCGAGCAACTTGGAGGTGTTTTTTCGTATGATTCTATAAAATTCCATCTTGCAGCCATCTCAGCTTCTCCTGCCCATGGATCTCCCTCTTTTGTCTCTATTTGTGGACAAACAGTTTATGAAAGGAGTGTTGCAGTTTGACTCCCTCAAATGCATATTCTGCCTCCTTGGGATCTCAGCTTTGTTCTTGAAAAACTGACTTCTTCCTTTTGAACCTGCCTCTCCAGCTGATTTATAGTTCATTACTTGGAGCACTGTTTTACTTAGTTCTCTGACATCTGCAAGCCAAGTCTCTGAGTAGCAATCTGTCATGGTGGGCCAGCCATATCTGATTTTTCACAAGGACAGGGTTCTGTTACTCACTAATCCGTCATTCATGCCTAAAGTGTGTGTGTGTGTGTATATATATATATATATATATATATATATATATATATATATATATATATATATCTCATTGGCTTCCACAAGTGATATCAGGACTGGTTATAATTATTTATTTTTCTCCCCTTGTGTAAATAACAATCGTCTTATTTTTTCTCCCTTTAAACTAATTGCCTTATTTGGCATATGGCAGTAACTGGTGCTTAGCTCACAGTTACCTTCCCAGTCTTGGCATGAGATAATTCTTAAATCACTAAGATGGTCTATGTGAGTATTGGGAAAACATGGGATTTTCATTTAATTTGGTATTTTAGGACTGTGCACTTATTCGTCACAACCTTTTTACTTCTTGTATTTACTACTTATTATACTGTGACTATTTTAATATGGGTCCTGTACACAGGATCTGCTTTAATTTTGCATGTATATAAACACACAGAATATTGTAATGAAATAACTGTAAAGGCCAGAAATTACAGTTAAAAATCACAGATATAATTCCCAGATTTCATTTCAGGAAAATGAAATTTAATTTTTTTGAGAACTGTAAATCAGTGTCCCTGCAAATAAGAAACAGCTTATTTTTTAACAGAGTTGTTCTTAGTTTCAGAAAAGCATTATGCTGTATGTAACTCTGCACTAAAACAAAGACGGTGGGATGAATGTCATGTACCGACCAGCAAAAAAATGTTTTTGAAGTACTGTGTCTGTCCATTTTGCAACTAATTGTGAGGTGTGATGCATGCTCATGTCAGTTGTAATCGGAGTGTAACTGTATTAGTATGGCAGAATGCATATTCTGCCTCCTTGGGATCTCAGCTTTGTTCTTGAAAAACTGACTACTTCCTTTTGAACCTGCCTCTCCAGCTGATTTATAGTTCATTACTTGGAGCACTGTTTTACTTAGTTCTCTGACATCTGCAAGCCAAGTCTCTGAGTAGCAATCTGTCATGGTGGGCCAGCCATATCTGATTTTTCACAAGGACAGGGTTCTGTTACTCACTAATCCAGCATTCATGCCTAAAGTGTGCGTGTGTGTGTGTGTGTGTATATATATATATATATATATATATATATATATATATATATATATATATATATATATATATATAATTGCGTAGTTTATCCCTTGGCATCTCATTGGCTTCCACAAGTGAAAAATTTTTTTCTTGGTATCAGGACTGGTTATAATTATTTATTTTTCTCCCCTTGTGTAAATAACAATCGTCTTATTTTTTTCTCCCTTTAAACTAATTGCCTTATTTGGCATATGGCAGTAACTGGTGCTTAGCTCACAGTTACCTTCCCAGTCTTGGCATGAGATAATTCTTAAATCGCTAAGATGGTCTATGTGAGTATTGGGAAAACATGGGATTTTCATTTAATTTGGTATTTTAGGACTGTGCACTTATTCGTCACAACCTTTTTTCTTCTTGTATTTACTACTTATTATACTGTGACTATTTTAATATGGGTCCTGTACACATAATCCGCTTTAATTTTGCATGTGTATAAACACACAGAATATTGTAATGAAATAACTGTAAAGGCCAGAAATTACAGTTAAAAATCACAGATATAATTCCCAGATTTCATTTCAGGAAAATGAAATTTAATTTTTTTTGAGAACTGTAAATCAGTGTCCCTGCAAATAAGAAGCAGCTTATTTTTTAACAGATTTGTTCTTAGTTTCAGAAAAGCATTATGTTGTATGTAACTCTGCACTAAAACGAAGACGGTGGGATGAATGTCATGTACCAACCAGCAAAAAAATGTTTTTGAAGTACTGTGTCTGTCCATTTTTCAACTAATTGTGGGGTGTGGTGCATGCTCATGTCAGTTGTAATCAGAGTGTAACTGTATTAGTATGGCAGAAGAACAGAGGTGTAGAAATGAGGAAAAATACTGCATTTTTTCATTAATCTGGATCCATGCCTACACATTTTCATCAGTAGTTAAAATTTGAAAGATTATGCAATCTTAAAATACCCTGTAGCAGCAGAAAACTTTAAATCATGCTATATTGTATTATCTATGTGTGTGGTTGTTATCTCTTTAAGGGTCTCTTACTCATAATACTAAGTACACAGATAGGAGAAAATAGTCTTCCTTCTTCAGCAGTTCTCTGACAGTTAAGTAAATGGTTCTGATGCATTTGTATGACTGTCCTGTGTGTTTTCATTGTAATGGCTGCATAGTGGTACACAAAAATGCAGAGAAGAACCCAAAAGATACTGCATGGTGTAATAAATTGATTGGAGCAGATTGGAGCCAATTCCAGTATTTTGCATGAATCTGTATTACTTATAATGTGCAGAAGTGAAGAAGTGAGCAACCTGGAGCCATCAAATACACTACATGTTCACAAATGATGAAAAAAATGAAAAATACAAAGAATTCAATGACCAGATGCACAGTTAGGGCAGAGGGACAGTAGCAGGTGTGTAGTGGTCAGATTCAGGTTGGCCAATAGGTCAGTACTGCATTTTCAGCTCTACTTGTGTACTGGAGTGCAATACTGGCATTCAGAAATGAGTGCTGATATTGCTTTGCAGTCAAGAGTGAAGCAATTTCACACTCCATGTATCTGGGATTTAGAGTGTAGCAACCCTCTTGAATTTGTACAAACTCTGCCACAGTTTAGAAAGACTTTTTTTTGGTCCTCAACTCGGACTAGAGGAGGACATTTTGCTTCTCAACTCGAAGGAATTATATATTTTTTGCTTATTTCCTCCTCAACTTAGAGTTGAGGAGGGCAGTAGATAGACATAGGGTACCACAACATCTAGCTGTGGGCCTATGGATCTTCCAGCAAGTAAAAGTTAATAAAAATAATAGGTCTGATAATTTCCAAACAATGACTGCCAGAATAAATAAACCAGATGGAAAATATCCTTGGAAATTGTAGGGGGTAACAGAAGGTGTTTAGAGGACAAAGCAAGAGGTAGGAAATAGTAAAGACACGGAGTCCAAGGAGACAACGGGACTGAAAAGATAAAAGTTTTAAGATGTTAGTGAGCGAGGATAAAAGGTTTAAGATGTCAGTGAGCAAGGAGAAAGAGAAGCTTTGTACATATTTAGAGGAAGCTAAAACATAGCGTTACTAGATGATGTAAGAAAGTTAGCCTAGTGCAGAGTAGTGTTGATTAAGTGATATGTCCTGTGTTCTGGCACTGGCATTTGCATTGCTAAAACAGGTTCTGTTTGAGTTGGGAGTTGAACCTTGCAAAACATTATATTAGAGCAAGTGCAGAGAAACTGAAGTCAGAGATGTGTAGTCTAGTAGTTGGGGTTTGGAGAGCAGGGCCTAGTGTACTCTGGCTTCTGAATTTGTAGGTTGACGTGGTAGTGATACATTTCATTGCAAGTGGAGAAGAGGCAATTATTGGAGTAATTTGAATAGTTTCAAGTCCAGAGGTTGGTTGCATCTGGCTTGTACTGGGTGCCAGTTTGTCCTGGATAAAATAAGGCAGTGGTGTTCAAGGCAAGGGGAATTCTTGATGAATGATGTGTTTTATTAGATAAAGTCTGTAGTGCTGATGTTTATTTCTAAGGATGTGGCAAACAAGGATAAGCTATACTCGAGTTGTATGAACAGGACACCTTTCCAGCTAGTCATGAAAGGAACTGTGATATTTTCTGAGCACAGAAGAGGAGGTAGTTGATATTAGATCTAAGTTTTTGAATTTGCTCCTGAAAGTTTAATAGGTTGGTCAAGCCAGATGCCTAGATATCTTAATGAAGTGGTGGTGTCGATAAGATTGTTGTACAGGTTAAAAACTTCTCTTTAATCTTCTCTATAGTTGTAGCTACTTGGAATTCTGTTCTGATGTCCTCTTTTCTTAATCTGTCCCACTGTGTGCATCCTACCACCCATCTTAGGCACTTCATATCCACTAGCTTCCTCAGCTGCTGTACCTTCACTGCCCAGGTTTCTATACCATACAGTAGTACTGGTCATGCCACAGTCTTGTACACCATTATTTTCTGCTTCTTTGACATTCTTGTGTCACACATTACTCCTGGCATTCTGCGCCAGGTTGCTGCAGTCCCTCTGGTTCTAACATTGTCCTCCCCATTCAGACTTGCCTTCTCTTCAGTCACACCCCTCAGATACTTAAAGCTGTTAACCTGTTCCACAGCTTTCCCTTCTATCTCATTTTTCAGCTTTTCCTGATTTTCTCTATTTACTGCCATTACAGCTGTCATATCTGTACTCCATTTCATTTAATGTGCCTTCAGTTTTGCATTCCATTCTCCTGTTACTTGCTTAAGTTCTTGTTCGCAGTTTACCTATAATGCCACAACGTCTGCATACAACTTTGTTGATATTTTCCCTCCAATCTGTTTGCTAATGTAGTCCATCACCAGTATAAACAGCAGTGGGCTCTGAAACGAACTCTGATGCACACGCACTGCCAGTGGAACCCCTCTGTGAGTCCGAGTACTGTTCGTAATTGTGTCATTGGGTCCCCGTAGCCTGCACTAATTGAGTTAGTGTTTCTGGGGCTTCTAATTTGGCACCTTGCCATATGCTTACTCCAGCTCTAGGATTACCAAGTTGTACTCTTTCTTCATCTTTAACTTCTTATCAGCTATCTCTCACTGCAAATATTGGTTTGGTTGTGCTGCATCCTAATCTGAAGCCGAACTGCTCATTTCCCATCTTACTTTCTGCTACTTTGCTTATTTGTTTATCAGTCACCCTCTCCAGAACTTTCTTGCAATGTGACAGGAGTTTGATACTTCTATACTGCCCACAGTTGTGAATGTCCTCCTTGTTCTTGTACACTGGCAAAAAGAACATATTAGGCAAGTGACCAGTAGTGCAACAGTAAGTAATGCAGATGTAGTTCAGCAGCCTCCAGTTACACTCTGTACTCAACCCCTAGGGGGGAAAAGAATTAAGTTGTCACAGTGAGGTATATTTGTCTACCCATACAGTCATCAAGACTAGCCTTAAAGGTACCCAAGTTAGAGATTTGTTTGACCTGTATTGGTAACTTATTCCATGACTTGGAATACATTGAGTTATAAACTTTTCTTTCCAATCCATTATTTGGTGGTATAGATTTAGGTCCTTTGTGCCATTGTTTGTAGAGTCACTGGCTTTGCAAAGAAATTGGAGGTTAAATAAGACTGAGTCTTTCATGACTTGAAAAGTAAGACGCAGGTCACCTTGCATCAACCTGTAAGCTACTGAGTATAAGGAGAGGCATGCTAATCTATCAGGGTAATTTAAATATTTAGCTACTTTAGTTTTCTAAGTTAGAACTCTTGAATCCTTTCCAGTTGAGCAGTATATGCTTGGATTTGTATATACCAAAAGGGGCACTGTATTCAGTTGTAGGTCTGATAAGGGAAGAGTGCAGTGGTAGGATAACTTCTTTGGATATTGAAGATATTCCCTTGGAAATCAACTGGGCCAGATAGAAGGATTTCCTGACTATGATGTAAACATGATCAAATGAGAGATTTATCCACATAAATACCTGGGTCTGTTATGACAGTATCTTTCTGAAGAAGAGAGTATCATTTATAACGTGAGGTGGGAGAACCTTTTCTGCCGAATGCTGCTAGGCTACACGTTTTTAATTTAATTTGAGACCATTTTTGAAACACTATGTATGCACATATTCTGGGATCATAGGAAGTTACTAGGCTATTGGCTCTGAGGCTGTTACAAGCCTAGCCAAGAATTTAGCCCATGTTCCAACAAGTCAGCACCCTATGTCACTGTCCAGCAGGGCCATAGTGGAATCCCAGGGGTGTATTTTCTTTTCCCCATCCAGTTATCCAGGTGGCGCTTAAAAAAGTTTAATGAGGTACTCTGCTTTATATGGAAAGGGAGTCTATTCAACAAAAGGGGGGAGTCTCTGGGACACAAATCTGTCCGCCAAGAAGTCCTGTTGATGTCACAGACCAGGTTGAGGTCTTGCATGTGGGTTACTCAAGTGGAGCTTGACTTGCAGATATGCAGCAGTCCCATCAGGGCTGGGTCTGAGATTGCTTTGTACGCCAGACAGATGTCACCTCTGAGGAGTCGTAGGAGACTGAGTAGAGGGATAGGGCTTTTAGACTATCTGTGTAGGGTAGATGTTTGAGGCCCTGGATTCTCCAGGTGAGGAATCTCTGTGGTCTCTCCAGCTGCTGCATGTGCTTTGCGAGGTACATGCCAAAAGGGGTATTGTATTCAATAATTGGTCTTATAAAGGAAGAATACAGGGATGTTATGACCACCTTATCCCTGGATGAGATACCCTTACTAATGAGGTGGGCCATGTAGAAAGCTTTCCGTACAACGGAAGCAATATGGTGGTCAAAAGTCAGTTTGCTATCAACCTGAGTTCCCAAGTCCCTCACGACTGATTGCATGCTTAGTGCCTTATTATCAATGTGATAATTTGTGGGGACACCATTCTCCCCAAAAGAGATGATGATACATTTTTTGACATTCAGTTTGACGCCATGTTTCTAGCACCAGTCATTTGTTTGGGTGAGACCTTCTTGGAGGATGTCCACATCACTAGGGGAATTAATGACAACACCCAGCTTGCAGCCATCTGCAAACATGGTCAGCCATAGCCCACTAGGTTTGGCCTGCACCTGTGTGAAGTATATCCCAAACAGCAGAGGTCCCAAGTCTGATCCCTGGGGTACACCGCTTGTTACAGGTCTACTACTTGGTGGCTTCCCCTGTTTTGACTAGGTGGGTTCTATCAGTAAGCCAGCTTGCTACCCATCTGGTAACATATGGATTGATGCCTAGTTGAAAGAGTTTATCTGTTATACCTGACTGGGTAAACATTGTTGGAGCTGTATTGTGTCAGTGGATGAGTGGATAACAGTGCTTAATTTGCAGTCATTAGCAAACTTGGTCAACCACACTTCTGGTATATTATCTTGGATGACTGGAGAATAAATGCAAAACAGGAGAGGGCCCTGAACCCACTAGGTACATTTTTACATTCAGAAAGGGGAACCAGCAATTTTCAGAACTTGTGATGTATTGGATAGCCAATTTGCAAAGCAGTGAACAGTATTGGGATTTACATTAAGCTTTTCTAATTTTTCAGTAATATTAGCATGCGGGATAGTGTCAAACCGTTTACCAGGTCAAGATGAGCAGTGCGCACAGAATAACTACTGTTCACAGCCCCTGTAACCTTTCCAAAGAAGCTTCCTAGGTTCAGGAGACAGGATCTGCCCTTCACAAAACCAATGTCTGCTAATATATTAGCTATATCCTTGGGGTCAAAATGGGTGATATTATTATGGATCAGCTCACTGCATTGCTGGACACTGCACCTTGATTTTCTGACATAACTGAAGAAAGTTTTGTAGATTTCTTTAGAATCTGTAGCAGCCTTAAATTCGTACTCTGCTTTACATTTTGTAATAGTGTTTTAAATTCTTTGCTACCATGTTGCAGTGCAGACCTGAGATAGGGAGATGGAGACTTCTTGCAACTATCATTATTTTGATGTACAGTTTTTATACAAGAGTTCCACCAGAGAGGCTTACTGCTGAATTTACCATTGCATTTAGGTCAGATGGGTACTGAGTTTTCTAAGCAAATGTTCAAGCACTGGTAGGAGTCAGATGAATGTGAGAGCCCACCCATTTGGGCCCATTTGCAAGGGATTGTTCGAAGTGCTGCATAGGTCTTCTACAAGCCGAAGTAGGTTTGCCTTGGAGAGGCTTGTTTATACTGAACTGAACTGAGGTGGGCTACTAGCCGCAACTCTGAGCTGAGATACCAGATAACTAGAGGATTCTGAGCTGTTTTTTTGCCTGTTTATACTATTCACTGCACTTTTTATTTTCTGCTGCCTACTTTTATACTGTATTTATATACTGTGTACTAAACTGCACTGTTATACTGCAATTGCCTGCTACACTGTGCCTGTAAAATCGAATTTTATTGTTGTTTTCACTGTTCAGCAAGCTTTTTTGTTGTTTCCACTGTTAAGTATTTACTGGTATTTTTTCACTGTTTTAAAACTATCTGTTCTGCCTGCTGTGGCTTCCCCACCAAGCAGTACTTAATTAACTGATCTGTTAACTGTTTAAATCATTCTTTAGAGCCTCCTGGCTGATTTTCTGCTGTTTTAAACATTTTCCAGTGTCTCGCTGCTATTTTTCTGCTGTGTTAAATATTCTCTAGCATTTCCCACTGAAACTAGGGTAGTTAGTAGCTGTAGCGATCCAGGCCTGCTGCTTCAGGAACTGTTTGTGGTGGTTTGTTGGTTCTAAGCATGTTATCCAGACCATTTTGGATTTGAAGGTGCCTATCGGCACTTTTGTGAGAGAATTGTGTTTGATTGGCACCAGAGTGGTAAAGGGAGGCCAGTCTAGGGCTTGGAATAAGCATCCTCACTGGTCCTTTTGAATTTTGTTAGTTTTTATTTTCAAGTTTTAGCTTTTGGTATTCAGACCCTGCATCTAATCAGCTTTCAACTTGTGTGTGCGTCACTCAGCACTGCGCACTACCGCACAATTGTATGCCAAAGCTGGACAGTTAAATTCAACAAATTTTCTATTAAACCCAGGCAGAAAGATCCATTCATCGAGCTCCTCTGTGATCTTTTTGAAAAGCCACCTCTAGTGGCAGCAGTCTTCAACCTAGCATTATGGACAGATGGACTACCCTTGTTTCTCCTGACAACCTTGTTGACTTGAGTATCTTGAGGCAGTATAGCAAATGCCTCATGTACACAGACAACCCTCTACTAATAACACAGTTCATTACAGAGTGCGAGAGATGTATTTACACCAAGAATCTAGAATCCATGCTCTCTCTTTCTCACTCAAAACAGTAACACGGAGAAGGTTGTCAACTCACCCACCACTACATATTCACATAGTTCCACTACTCATACACAAATCCACATACGTGGAGGCTTTCTTGAAAAACTTACTGAAACACCAGAGACCTCCAAAACACAAGTGTGCTACAACTAACACAGTCTCCACAGCAGCCATGACTCATAGCAACACCAATGTCTCACCCACCAAGCCTGTAAGGCATAACACCCAAAAAACAAGTTTTCTTGTCATTGGAGACTCAATAGTGAGACACACAGATGTCCCATTCACCAGGTTGGACAAGGAGAAAGTCACGGTCAGCTGCTTGTCCTGTGCTAGGATTCACCAAATCACACATACACTCAGGTCTCTCAGCAACAAGTACCGTTATGACTCTGTCATAGTTCATGTTGGTGTGAATGACCTGAGATGTACCTCACTGGATTATACAAAGAGAGACGTGGTTGAGCTCTCTGAGTATGTGTCGCAGGCAGGTATGTTCCTAGACTTGAGCAGCATACTACCCTCATCTAGAATGAAGCCACAGTATAAACTAAAAATTATTGATTTCAATAATTGGCTTGGTTTTTGGTGTCATTCCAAGGGGATCCAGTTCCTGTCTTCCTGAAAAGCAATGGTCGACAGACCTTGCTGCTTTGCCAGAGACAGGTTGCACCTGGCACCCCTAACCTTTCGGCTGATGGCAAAGGCTCTTGCCTCCCCCATAGTGCCTTTTTTAGGGAAGGTCTTGAAAACATTACCAACGTGAAATTAACCTATCAGAACAAAATAAGGGTCATACTGCCAAATGCTAGGAGCTTAAACCAAACACTGCACTCCCTGGAAGCACTTCTATCACTAGACAATGTAAATGTAGATGTCTGTGTAGTCACAGAAATCTGGCATAAGGCCTCAGAGAGTACCCTGGCCCTGCAAGGCTACAATGCCTTCTACACCACGTAAAATGAACTTGTGAATACCAAAGGAGGGGGTGGTTTGGTCTGTATTAGAGATAAAAGTCACCTTATTTCTAGTTAGACTGGACAACTCCATGGAGTTATTCCAGGTGCAGGTTACAGTGGGTAAGCCCCACATTCAAGTCCTAGCCAGGTATAGATCCCCCTCCATGGGTCATGACACCCACGATGCCTACTTAACCAAACTGAAGACAATCCAGATTTTACCAAAAACACTGGTTGTGGGGATTTCAATTATCCCTCCATCAACTGGGAAGCCTACTGTAGCCTAAACTTGCTAGCACAAAAGTTTCTTGATTTTGTGAATTCAAATGCCCTGGAGCAAATTGTCTGTACCCGACAAGATGAACAAATGTTCCAGATCTGGTCCTTACCAACATGTCAAACAGGTGCACTGCTGCAACTTTTGGACCCTGATTAGTTAAAACTGACCACAAATCAGTCGCCTTTGAACTGACACTAATACCAGAACTCACAAAGGGTGAAATCAGACGAAAAAACTTCACCAAGGCAAACTATACCTTCCTAGGCGAAGGTATAAATGCATTTCAAGCCCCACCTCAAGCTGAAAGTGATAACTGTGTTGAAGCTTACACTAAAGCCCTGTACAATCACTTGCATAAGTGTATAATCTTGGCTGTACCAGATATAATCAAAGCCAGAGCCCCAAGTAAAATCAAGCTGCCATGGTGGACTTCCAGCATCAGCAAACTCTACAATAAATGCAAAAATTTGCTGTCCAAGAAAACAAAGACAAGGATCCAACAATGGAAAATCTCCCTCCTCAGCCTTAACAGGCAAATAAGACAACTTATCAAATCCTCCAAGAGCTCCTTTAAGCACAACCCAGCAAGTACTGCCAAAGATAACCATAAGGCCTTTTTCAGCTATGTACATAACCTAAAGGGTAGGACCCAAGCATGTGCAGAACTGGTGGCCAACAGTATCACACACACTGAAGCCACAGAGATAGCGAACGTGCTAGCAGATGGGTTTATTGAAAATTTCACTCCTTTATTCACTCCTAACTTACAACAAACCCCCCCCCCCCCAAACTTCTCCTCTACCTTACATATCTGAAGAGCAGGTCCTCAAAGCCATGTCCAAGGCAAAGAACATGGCTCCTATGGCACCAGATGACATCCCAGGCTGTCTTCTAAACAGGCTAAAACATGAACTAGCATCACCACTAAGTACCCTTTTCAATCATAGCCTAACCACAGGCTTTGTTCATATGAAATGGGGAACAACTACAGTTATTCCCCTCCACAAAGATGGCCTAGCAACAGACCTGTGGAATTACAGACCTATAAGTCTGACCAGCCTCATCTGTAAGGCCATGGAATGCATCATTATGGACCTCATAAATAAAGACATAGATAACAACCAAACCCTGGATCCTATCCAGTTCAGCTTTGTGAAGGGCAGATCCTGCCTGTTAAATCTGATGGATTTCTTTGAAAGTGTGATCAAGGCCACTGATGAGGGCAAATCTGTGCAGACAAAATAGCTCAACTTGGCAAAGGCTTTTGACCCAATCTCATATACAGGCATTACTGATAAACTTACCAAACTGAATGTAAACCCCTTTATTGTAAGATGGGTTGCCAGCTGGCTCACAAACCAGACACACACCATCAAAGTAGGTGACTCCACATCATCCAGCAGACCTGTTACCAGCAGGGTGCCACAGGGGTCAGTGCTGGGCCCCCTACTGTTTGGTATATACTTCTCAGAAGTTCAGGTAAAAACTAAAGGTTTCTTGCTGACCAAGTTTGCAGACATCTGCAAACTGGGTGCAATCATTGAATCCCCAAATGATGTCAGTATACTCCAGGACTGTCTCACATAGACCAATGACTGGTGTATTGGTTACGGTGTCAAACTGAATGCAAAGAAATGCATCATAATTCCCTTTGACTCAAACAATGTCCCTTCACACTATCAAATCAATAACAATACCCTAAGTACCCAAGAAGTGGTAAGGGACTTGGGATCACAGGTTGACCATGACCTTTACTTCGACCATGTGTCTGCCATTGTGAAGAAAGCTTTCCGTGTAGCTCACTTAATTAGTAAATGCATCGCCTTGAGAGCACTTATCTGGCCTATAATTGAGTATAATGCCCCATTCGGTATATACCGTACTAAGCACCTACAGCAATTAGTGAGACCTCAGAGGTTTCTAACAAAGAAGATCAAGGCCCTCCAGCATGTGCCTTACATGGATTGACTAAAGTCCTTGTCACTATACTCTGTATTGTATAGACTTCTTAGAGAAGACTTATGCCTGGCCTCCAGAGCAACCCAAGACCCAACCCTAATGAATTTACTGCATATCCATAATTCAAATGGGTCTATGGCTACCCATTCCAAGGACTTAAATATGGCCTGTGACTTAAATAGGACATGCTGGAGGGGCAGATTTATCTCCCAACAACTGCCCCATCTTTGGAACAGGCTACCAAGTCATGTGAAACAAAACACCTCTATAACACTGTTCAAGAGGATTCTGGATGAGTGGATGGGGCACCATAAATTCTTACTGGGGATAGCACCCACAACTCTCCTGGACATGGGCAGTCAAAACTAAATTCAGTCTCCACTGGACCATACTAGCAGTTGCTAGAAAGTGCATTACAAGAAAATGGAAATCCTCTTCAGAACCCAACATTGGAGAATTTTTGATTTTACTGGAAGAAACAGCACTTCTGGAAACAAAAGTCAAAGAAACAAGAATTTTCCCTAAAAATGGACTAACAAACCTTGGAAGAAAATTATTTCTCTTATCAAAACACTAACGTTTTCCACAAGATCTTTAATCTAGAAGAGAGTGAATTAGAAATGCTTGTCAATGTATAACTAAACTTCTCTAATGGATTGTTTTTTCTTTCATATAGGACATATGTAAATATTGTATATAGTATGTTATATTAAGTTATTCAGTAGTTAAATGTATTATATATATTGTTAATTCTGGAAGTTAATAAAATTGTTTGAAAAAAAAAAAACTAAATGCAGTCTTAGGTATTGACTAGTGCCTCTATGGTATGACATTGGGTTAAAATGGCTAGGCTTAAAATGACCTCTGGGTTGATAACCTAGTAATCTCCTATGATCCTTATGAGTCCCTAAAAATGGTCTCATTTGGTGATGGGGTGGTACCACTAAGTGTGATACAGAAGATGACTGACTTGTGGTTAGATTTAACCAGAAATGAGGAGGTGTGAGGTAGGGTGTAGACCGGGGGTAGGTTGGTAAGAACAAGGTTGAGGATATTAGAGCCTCCAGTGGGTAGTTTTACTATTTGCTCCAGGCATTGGTATTAATGAAGTCTAGGAAACTGTGACCATATCTGTTTTAGTGGTGTAATTATGCCAGTAAATGTTTGGGCAATTGAAGTCCCCTAGTAAGATGGTGTTTGGTTTGATATTTAATGCATCAATTGTGTTGAGATAATTTCTGTGATCTTTGGGTGACATTGATGGGTATCTTTAGCTAGCAATGAAGTAATAGCTGGATTTGTTAAAGGTGATTTGGGTGTTCAGAAGCTCCAAGTTAGGGCCGTGGGTAATTTGATGTGAGATAATGGTGTTTCTCACAAATGTAAATACTCCCCTGCAGTTAATCAAGGGTCTGAAAGCATGATAGGCACTAAACCCTGGTAAAGTGGGAGTGCTGTCACTGCACAGAAACCATGTTTCAGTAATTACAGAAGTAAGGATACGTTTGAGTTGCAGGAGGGCCCTCAAGTTCTGAAATCTTTTTATTCTACTAAAATGTTTATTTCCAGTCATCTGGGATATGCCTTGGCGATATTGTAGTTGAGGGCCTCACCAGTTCATTTCGCGCAGAAGTGGGCATGTCGCAAATTGAGTGACAACCCGGTCTGCATATTTAATTTTCTCGTGCATACATGATATGAAAATATTAAATGTACACAAACTGTTAATACAGTATCGCCCAGGAAAAAGCTGTTCTTAGTAAAAGGTCCTGCCAATGATACTGAGGAATTGTCGGCTGTGACACCTGCACCAAAAAAAAAAAAAAAAAAGAGGACAGTGAACCATCGCATTCCGACTCTGACAAAGAGAGCTATAATGCTACATGGTAAAAAGCCTGACGACGTGTTTTGACGGTTTAGTTTCTTTGCTGATTATTAGTATACATTATTAGTGCAATAAAACTTGTCAATTACAGATGTCGGTAAACAGTTTACTGTTATACTTACTGTCATATTACAATGTCAAGTGCACTTTTTCTTCGGTTGTACATTTGGAGGGAATGCATATTCATGAATGACATATCAGGGGGGTGGGTTTTGGGCGGGGCTTGCTACTGTGCATCTGGTGAGGCCCTCAACTACAATATGCCTTTCTCTCCATACTATTATGAGAACCTCCAGGAGCCATTTCTTCGTAACTCAAATTTATGTCCTCTTTTCTATCTGTGAGAGTATATGGATCATGAATTTGTTGATGCCACTAAAGTTGGAACCATACTATGAAATGTCATCTTACAAAACTTTTTTTGGCTAGAGTCCTTTGTTAGTCTAAAAACAAATCAGTTTTTTTAACACAACCAAATTTGCAGTGTGTCATTTTGGAAGTGGTAATAATTGTTACCCACATACAATCAGGAGCTGGTACCAGAATACAAATTCGTAAAGGACCTGGTTGTCATTTTCGATGACCAACTTGGTCTTGAAGCCCGCACCATGGCCATATACACCCTCCACCTTTAAGCAGATTTGAATTTGTTCCCGAAAGTTTAAGGGATTGGTTGAGCCAGATGCCTTAGATATCTTACATGGCATTGCTTTAGTACTATGAGGGACATCCTTTGTTTCATTAGTAATATGGAAGAAACACTATTGGTCCTTTTAAGCACCAATTACTCCACACATTGAATACTACGGGCAGGTCTATATTTGTAATTCAGATTGTCTGAAAAAGCTAGAAAGACTTTACTTAGACACTGAAACTCCTTGCATGGTTTCTTACAGCCTTTCTCTCCTCAATACATACAGACTTGTTTCACTTCTTACTGTACACTTGCCATGATACTGCTACTTTCTTCAAGGCCACCTGCTACCTCCTAGTGCTAACAACTCCTACCTTCTTCAGATCACTGCTCTCCCACATTCCTCCCCCTGAATATCCCCTTGTTGTAACCACATTTACAAGGTGATATAACCATCTCACATTCATTTTAACCATAGCGCCAGCTAACTACAACTGCCTTATTTTTCTCCAAGGACCATATTTCAGTGTAGGGAGTGCATAGTTATTGCTTGTGTAATATTACAAAGAAGTTTTGCACTTACCATAACATTCCATGTGTGTTGCCCGCCTCTGCCTTTATTCTCACATATGGGTCGGATCCGATCCGTCGGATCCATCTCGGCCTTATGCAAAAGCTTGTGGCCTCCAACTAAGCTCTTGGGCATTCTACCCTTCCCAGAATGCACGTCACCATTACCTCAGATCTTGTTTGCCCAATAAGGAAGCGAGAAGTTATATGAAAAGGACAGAAAAGCAGTACTGTTTAGTGTACTCAAAGAAACATTTCAAATTACAGGGAGACCAAGAAAGACCTCATTTCATATCACTCATTCTCCCAGGACTCTAGGAAGGGGGTAGGTGGGAGGGTTGTGAGAATAAAGGCAGAGATGGACAACACACATGGAACATTATGGTAAGTGCATTACTTCTTTATGTGTTCTTGTCAATCTCACCTTTATTCTCACATATGGGACAGCGTCTCTAACAACCTGAATCTTGGGTGGCTCATGGAAGAATATTCCTCAGATCCAAAGGAAGCCCTAGCCCTGGAGGCCAATTCTACTTTGTAATGAGTAATAAAAGTATGGGGGTTTGACCATGTGGCTGCTGCGCAAATATTGTCTAGAGATTCTCTGGCCCGAAAAGTTGAAGAAGTAGCCACAGCTCTAGTAGAATGTGCTTTAACTGGTTTAGGCAACTGTTTATTTTGAGGTTTATAAATGAAAGTGATACACTCAGAAAGCCATTTTGACAAGGTAACTTTGGATAATGGCAAGCCTTCCCTTGTTTCAGAAAAGGAAACAAACAACTGATCTGTTTTTGTGAGATCCTTTTTTCTGTGTAAATAAAAACAAAATTGTCTATGAACATCTAACAAATGTAACAGATATCCTCCTTTGTTTTGGAAGTTTGGGGGAAAAAAAACGGTAGTTCAATGGATTGATTGAGATTAGTCTTCAAGACTACTTTGGGCAGAAAGGAAGGGTTAGTTCATAGTAAAACACAGTAATTATGAAAACGCAAATAATGAGGGTTTTTGCTTATAATTCAGACGCCTTTCTTGCTGAGGTAATAGCCACTAGAAAAATTGTTTTCCAAGTAAAGAATTTTTAATCACAATTTGCTGAAGGCTCAAATGATGAATTCATCAAATGACATAATACAAAATTCAAATCATAAGGGGGAGAAAGACTTTTATAAAGTGGCTTCAGTGACATAATGCCTTTTGAAATGGTCTTACATAACTTATGGGACATGATAGAACCATTCTCTTCTGTATGATAATTGGAAATGGCAGCTAATTGGACTCTTACAGTAGCTGCAGTAGCAACTTCATTAAAAAGTTTCACTAGAAAATCCAGAATGCAATATAGTGGGGCAGTAAAGGGATCCATATTATTGTCCGTGGCCCACAAGACAAATATTTTCTACTTGTTTCTGTAAGGTTTCTGTGTGGAATATTTATGCGAAGGAAGCAAAATTTGTCTAACTAGAGAAGATAAGAGGATGCCTGGCTATCATTGGAATTGGAGTAGCCATGTTGTCAATTTTAGATTTTCAAGTCCAGAAGAACCATCCCTTGTGGATGTGAAAGTAGGTCTGGACGTCGGTCCAAAATTAATGGATCTTCCTGAAGATGAGGCCAAAGAAAGAGGGAACCAGATATGTCAGGGCCAAAAAGGGGCAATGAGGATGACTGTTCTCTTCAACATACTTGCTTTCTGTAATACTTTGGGAATCAAGGGGATTGGAGGATAAGCATATAGAAGTCCCGGGGGCCAATCTATGTACCAGTGCATCCCTTGGTGACTCCACCTGAGGGGGGTATTAGGGCAAAATAGCTGCTGCATTTGTTGTTTATTTGTTGTTTATGGGTGACACAAATAGATCGCAGCAAGACTGACCCCATTTACGGAAAATCTGATCTGATATTGTTAATACTCATTCATTCCTTACGCATGGGTATCGGTTCCAAGCTTGGAACTGAGCCGGCCATTTTCCAAGCTCGCATCAGCTTCAAACTCTCGAGCTAAACTCTTAGCCACAATCCCCCTCTCCCTGTTACCTTAGATTTCGTTTGCCGTGATGCCATCAGGTCATGTCAAGCTACTTCTCTTGAGCTAAGTGCAGCCAATTGTTTAATTGCTGTACAAATTACTTTTCTGTCAGAAAAGTTGATATTTTATTGTCTCTTGCCCTATCGCATCTAGCGTTCATAATTTCCTCAGGTTTTTTCTGTCCTTTACTTACCCTTTTTACCGCGAGGTAATTTTCTCCTTACCATCGTTGGTAATCCTTTTCCCTTTCTCTTTCATACCTTCGGGTACTCTCTTGTACCATTGTTGGTACTTTTCTATTTGTTAATATGGCAGATAAAAAGGGTAGTTCAGGGTTTAAGCAGTGTTCTGATTGTGGACATAAATTGCCTACTTCTGATGCGCACTCTTTATGTGTTTATTGTTTGGGAGCTTCCCATTTATCTGTTGAACCACCTTGTACTATTTGTGAGAATTTTTCTAATAGAACTTTGATAGAAAGGAAAAATAAGCTGATACTGAAGGGACTTCTAAAATCTCCCTTTTCAGAGGCTATTTCTGGGTCAGAGGTCTCAAACCCTCCTAAAGCCCATAAGAAAATGGATGCTTCTACTAAGGCTAAATCCTTGCTTCATTCCCGGCTGGGGACTCTCACCAACCAAAATCTAAAAAGGCTAAAATTTCAGCTCCGGAGCTGTCTCAGTCAGCCCCAGTGCTTTTGGTGCCCAAACTTTCGGCTCCATTAGTGATTTTGGCTCCATCTTTTTCTGCAGCCTTCTACATATCGGCACCGAGGGGCTCCTTGGTTCAGACCATTACCACTGTATCGGCACTGACCGTTTAGTCGGCGCAGACCTTGAACACGTCGGCTCCAAGATCTTCCTTGGAACCTAGGCCTTTATTGTTGACTCCAGTTTTGTCGGTTCCAGCTTCGGCACCGACAACCACTTTGGCACCGATCCTTGTGTCGGTGCAGACAATGACATCAGCACGGATGACTTCTTTGGTGCAGACTACAGTAATTCAGTCTTTCTCGGCACCATTGTCCTCAGTGCATTTAGATGAGATGGGCACCGAGTCTCCCTCTTTTGTGGACAGGCCTGTTTCTCCCTCAGTCTCTGTGAGGTCCACTAGAAGTCTTTCTGAACATGATGTGTTGCGTCTTGTGGACCAGGCATTCTTGGCCAGAGGTATTCCACCCCCCAGGAACTATCCTTCCTTGGGAGGTGATCACTCATCTCCAAAGACACCTTCTTATTCTCCTCCTTCATTCCCTTTGAAGTCCATGGATATAGTACAGTCTTCCCTTTCTGCGGTTCCCTTTATGGATCTCACTAAGTAACCGCAGTTGCCTTCATGGCAAGACAGTTTTGCTATGAACCAGGATGTTAGCTGTGACACGCATAGCTTGCTGCTCCACAGCCATCCAGGGACTCCGAGTCGGCAGGCTGAGCCACTTAGGAGAGGAGTGCCCCCTGTCCTAGACATACACTCCTCTCCGGGTGGACCAGCTTTCCAACTGATGGAGAGGGCTTTTGCTGCTGCTGCTGGCGATACTGGACTGTCTATACCTCCGCCCTCCTCTGGTACACTGGTTTCACAAGTTGCACCTAGCGGACACCGGGTGCAAGTGCCTCAGGACATATTCCCTCAGGAATCCCCTTTTCCGCTGTCTTCCCCAGCTTCTCCCGCTGAGGAGGTTCACTGGAAAAACTTTGTGTAAGAGGAAGCACATGGACTCCACAGAGGAGTCCCTCACCGAAGACACAGATTTCGATGATGGGGAGGGATCCGCTCGGTCACCCACTGAGGTATCCTTTGACAATATCCTTGAAATCCTGAAACAGAGAGGTGACTGGCAGCCTTCTAATCTGACCCCTGAGGAATCTGTGTTCCTGCAGGCCTTTCGCGCTTGGCCCCCTACCTCCTGGGTTACTCCACCTGCCGATGAACTTGTCAAGTTCATCGTGCAGCATGCTTGGAAGGCCCCTGATACTGTTGAAGCTATTCCCCGGAGGCCAGATAAGATCTTGTTCCCTCCTGCCTCAGATCCCCATTGGTCCAAAGGTCTTCCTGTAGATGCTTTGGTGGTGGCGGCCGCAACAAAAAAAGATCTGGCAGAAGAAGAAAGCCAGGCTGCCCATCCACCTAACAGAGAGTCCCGGGCCCTGGACAGAATAGGGAAGTGCACTTTTGCTTCAGCGACCTTTGCTATCAGGTCCCTGAATTATATGGCACATTTTACCAGGCTTCAAAGGGATCTGGTTTCTGAGCTCACTGAAACCTTGGCTGGTGCAGTGTCTGATGAGGTCCGTGACAAAGTGGCCTCTCAGCTGGCCACCATTGAGTCTATATCTAACTCCTCTATGCGACTGATTTCTCACACATCAGAAGGAGCAGCTAGAGCGGCGGGTTCAGCTGCGATCTTGAGACAACACACCTGGATGCGCTTGTGCAACTTCATGGAACCTTTTAAGTCTTCCTTTCTTAATGCCCCCATTGAGCCCTCCTCGTTGTTTGGGCCCAAAGTTAAAAGCACACTGGCCAGATGTGAAAAAGACGGTAAGACCCTTTCTGCCATAGGTGTCTGTTATTCTTCCCCTCAATGTGCTTTCTCCCAAAACCAAAAGAGTGGGAAGATATGGTTCAAGAAATCTCAGGGTCCTTTCCGTGACACACAGGCCAAGTTCTCCCCCAGAGGCAGAGGGGGAAACTCACAGGGAAGACGCTCCTTTTGGGGCAGAGGGGGACTGCATAACCAAGGTTCCAGGGATTCTTTCCCTGATCAATCCTACCAGCGCTCCTGAAGAGCGGCCCAACTCCTTTCCTCTGGAGGTGGTTGGGGGACATTTCTCCTTGTACCCTTCTGCCTGGCTAACCATCACCACCGATTCTTGGGTACAAAGGATCATAACCAGAGGTTATCATATCCCCTTCGATCTTTGTCCCGTCCCTTCAAAAAATCTTCCTGACGTTCCACCCAGTCAAAGGGAAGAAGCAGCACTAGAGATAGAAAAGCTGCTAAGAAAAAGAGTCATCCAAATAGTCCCTCCAGACCAGATAGGATCCGGATTCTACTCAAGACTATTTTTGGTGCCAAAGAAAACCGGGAACTGGAGATTAATTTTGGATCTCAGTGTATTGAACAAGTTTGTGAGAGTACAAAAATTCTGGATGGTCACTATACAGTCTGTCTTCCCACTTTTGGAAAAAGACGATTGGATGTGCTCTATAGATCTTCAAGATGCGTACTACCACATAAAGGTGGACAGGCCATCAAGAAGATTTGTGTGCTTCCATTCGGGAGCCAGTCACTACCAGTTCAGAGTACTGCCCTTCGGACTCTCTACAGCCCCCAGAGTGTTCACAAAGTGCATGGCAGTTGTCACAGCTCACTTGCAACTTCAAGTATTCCAGGTGTTTCCATACCTAGATGACTGGCTCATTTCCTCCCCCACCAGACATCTACTGGAAAAAGCCCTGGCATATTCTCTCCTCGCTGCTCAAAGGCTAGGCATAACCATAAACTGTCAGAAATCCAATCTCACCCCATCTCAGTCGACAGAATTCATAGGGGTTATCTTGGGCACAAAAAACTGCAGAGCTGCTATTCCAGAGCACAGAATTTTAAGGATAAATCAACAACTAATTCCAATCCTTTCAAAGGAAAAATCCATAGCTCACTCAGTTCTACAGCTGTTGGGTTCCATGGCAGCCTCCATCACCATTGTTCCCCTGGCCAGGTTTCACATGAGGCTTCTACAATAGCTACTGCTCACCCAATGGTATCCTTTTCAGCATCCTCTTTCAGCCATGATTCGAGTAACCCACAGGTGCAAACAGGATTTAAATTGGTGGATGACACACAATATCTCACAATGGTCTCGCCCCTTTTCCCCCCAGCAACCCAAGGCCACAGTGACCACGGATGCCTCCCTGATGGGGTGGGGGAGCTATGTCAGGGACAGACAGTCCAAGGCACTTGGTCCCAACTGGAGGCCCATCTGCATATAAATGTTCTAGAGCTGAGGGCGGTGCTTTTGGTATTGCAAGCATTCCATTCCCTGCTGCCGTCTGGGACAATTGTGATTTAATCAGACAACATGGCGGTGGTCTGGTACATCAACAAGCAGGGTGGAACCAAATCTTACCCCCTTTGTCAAGAGGCCATGAGGATATGGCAATGGGCGATGGCTACCAACCGTTTTCTTCTAGCAACGCACATTCCCGGGAGTTCCAATGTGATAGCAGACAGACTCAGCAGGTGCATTCTGCAACCTCACGAGTGGTCCCTGAATCCCTTGATAGCGACGGACATCTTCCACCGCTGGTGCCGTCCTTGCTGTGACCTCTTTGCATCCCCGACCAACTACAAATGCAGTAACTACTTTGCCCTGATTCCCCGTCCGGGACAGTCACCCAGGGACGCTGTAGTCCACGATTGGCCCTCGGGTCTTCTTTATGCATTTCCGTCCTTTCCTCTCATTCCCCAGTTTCTCAAGAAAGCCCGGCGGTTGAAGAGCAAGGTAATCCTCATAACACCATATTGGCCACGACAGATTTGGTTCCCATTCCTTTGGCCTCACCTACTAGATCGACCATGTATTCTCCATCCAATCCCAGAGCTGATCTCACACCCACAGAACCTGATTCATCCCAGCCTGAACAGCCTGAAGCTAACGGCTTGGCTACTCCAATTCCCTTGATTGCCAGACAGAATGATCTTTCTTTACCAGTACGTGATATTCTCATTGCTTCTCATAAGTCTTCCACTAGAATTACTTATCTGAGCAAGTGGAAAAGATTTACCTGTTGGCTGAAAGATAAACAAGTAGACCCCTTTTCAGCACCAGTGTCGATAATACTAGACTATCTGGCCGACCTGTTTCAATTGGGTCTATCGGCCTCTACCATTAGAGTTCATTTGGCTGCAATTTCTAATTTTCATGAGGGTGTCCAAGATTCCTCTCTTATGTCCCATAAATTGTGCAAGACCCTCATGAAAGGTGTGAATCATTTGAAGCCACCTTTTAGAGAACCTATTCAACCATGGGATTTATTTCTACAAGCTCTGACAATGGCATCTTTTGAACCAGCCTCTTCTTGCAACCTCAAGTAGTTGTCATGGAAAACCTTGTTTTTGGTCGCTATTACTTCTGCCAGACGTATTTCTGAACTTCAAGCTTTATGTATCAAGACTCCATACTTGATTTTTCATAGAGATAGAGTGTCTCTGAGAACTAATCCGTCATTTCTGCCTAAAGTGACCTCTGAAATGTCCATTAATCAAGCCATTGAATTGCCAGTTTTCTTTCCCAACCATTCAAGCAGAGGAGAGTATTGCCTACATACCCTAGATATACACAGGCAAATCCGTTTTTACTTAAACAGGACTAAACCCTTTCGTAAATCTGACCAGTTATTTTTGGCCTTTTCGGGATCTAGATTAGGATCGGCTGTTGCTAAAGTCACATTAGCTAGATGGTTGAAGGACTGTGTGACTTTTATTTACACACAACGTAATATATCGTTGCCTACTACCATGAAAGCTCATTCAACAAGGTCGGTGGTAACTTCTGCTGCCTTCCATACCAGAGCTTCTTTACATGACATCTGTGCAGCTGCAACTTGGGCTACGCCTCATATCTTCATCAATCATTACAAATTGGATTTGGCCTCCAGGGGAAGAGCATCTTTCGGTTCTATGATGTTCAGGAATGTCCTTCCATGAGAGCCCCCCAAAAATAGAGGTAGCTGGGGACTCTGTCCCATCCGTAAGAAATGAACAAGGATTAACAATATCAGATAAAGAAGTTATGTCTTACCATACCATTCCATCTGTATTGTTGATCCTCGTTCAGTCATTACGACCCTCCCTCCTTCCCCCTCCTGTAGTTTCTTGTGGCTCTCACCATCCAGTTCTCTTAGGTTATTTGACCAGAGGTAGCCTCTACCTTCTTTAACTTGCAAACTCAATCTGAGGTAACAGGGAGAGTGGAATTATGGGTAAGAATTTAGCTCGAGAGCTTGAAGCTGACGCGAGCTTGGAAAATGGCCAGCTTGGTTCCGAGCTCGGAACCGATACCCATGCGTAATGACTGAACGAGATTAACAATACAGATAGAACATTATGGTAAGACATAACTTCTTTTTCCACAACTTCTTGTTTGAGGGACCACTCGTGAGGCATCAGAATTGCCCTGCTGAGCCTGTCTGCTCTCAAGCTGGATTTCCTCAGAATGGGTGTTGCTGCCAGGAAGCGATTGGAAGATATCACCCATTGCCAAACTCAGAGGGCTTCCCGACAAAGGGGATAAGATCTGGTTCCTCCCTGCTTGTTGATGTACTAGACTACCGACATGTCTGACTGAACTGCTGTTGTGTCCAGAGGAAGAGAGTCTTAAAAGGCTTGCAGCACTAGAAGCACTGATCTCATGTCTAGAACATTTATATGCAGATGGACCTCATGGGGGGACCAGGTGCCTTGGACTATTCTTCCCATATAATGCCCCCCCTCCCACCTTATCTGAGAGGTGTCTGTGGTCACTGTGGCTTGTGGCTGATTGGGAACAAACCGGCAACCTTGACTGACTTGCTCGGAATAAATCCACCAGTGAAGATCTTTTTTGCATATATTGGTAATGAGGATCTTGTGAGACATAGATAGTTCTAGAAAGGACCACTGGGTTGACAACAACCACTGCAGGATTCGCATATTAAAGCAGGCTAGAGGTACTAGTACTGTTGAAGCTGCAATTGTTCCCAAGACCCCTACCACTAATTTCGCAGATGCAGTCTTCTTGTGAATGAGAATCTTTTTTAGATTTCTCAAAGAAGCAATTCTGTAGGGAGGTAGTTTTGCTTTCATGTGTCTTGTATCTAATTGTGCTCCTATGAAAGTCAGATTCTGACTGGGCTCCAGAGCAGATTTCTCGAAATTTATGGTGATCCACAAATACAAGCAAAGGTTTATAGTATTTTCTGTTGCCGTCAAGAGTTGATGCCTGGTTGTGGTGGTTAGGAGCTAGTCATCTAGATATGGAAACACTTGTAATCCTTGATGTCTCAAGTGAGCTGCAACCACTGCCATGCTCGAAACTGGTAATGACTGGCTCCCAGCTGGAAGCGCAGATGCCTTCTGGAGTGCCTGTCCATTTTTATAAGGTAGTACGCATCCTGAAGATCTATCGAGCACATCCAGTCCTCTTTTCCTAGAAAAGGAAGAATAGACTTTAGAGTGACCATTTGAAACTTGCTGTTTTTGATCAACTTGTTTAGATTGCTGAGATGCAGACTAGGTCTGCAGTCCTGTTTTCTTTGGCACCAAAAAGAATCTTGAGTAAGTTCCGAATCCTCATTGGTCTGAGGGGACTTCTTGGATGACTCTTTTGTCTAGCAACTTTTGTATTTCTGTAGTTGCTTGATCCCTTTGACTGGGTGGTGAGTGTGGGATTTTTTTATTTGATGAGGGGGATGGGCGAAGGGGATGAAATAACCTCTGGATATTATTTGATGCACCCACTTTTCATTTGTAATGTGAAGCCAGGCCTGTGGGTGCAGAGACAGCTGACCCCCAATTCCCTCCAGAGGTGAGCAATCGGGCTTCCTTTCAGGAGTGCTGAAAGGGCTTGTTAAAAAATGAATCTCTAAACCCCTGATTTTGTGGGCCTCGTATGCTGCGATGGTGGCGTCTTCTATTATTGTTCCCTCCTTTGCCTCTGGGGGAACTTTTACCCTGTGTGTCCTGGAAAGACTGTTGAGATTTTCAGAACCACATCTTTCCGCTACCTTTCTGACCTTTGGGATATGGTCTGGTCGGAGTGGACAAATGTACTCACATGGCAGACAAGGTCTTGCCTTCCTGTTCTCACCTGGTGAACATTTCTTTCACTTTGGGCCCAAAAAGAGATGTTCACAAAGGAAGACTTAAAGGGCTCCACAAAGTTGCATTCAGGCCCGCCTCCTAATGGAGATACCCGAACCTGCAGCTCTACTCTCCCCATTTGCTGCATATGAAATCAGTCTCATGGAGGAGTTAACTACTGAATTCATGGTGGTGAGCTGAGAGACTTCTTTATCTGAGACCTCATCAGCCACACCTCCTTGTAGGATATCTGGTAGTTCCTTTAGCAGATCCCTTTGCAGCCTAGTAAAATACATCCAATAATTCAGCAACCACAAAGTAAAGCACTCTGAAGTAAAGATGTACGTCCCATATCTGTCCATCATCCTAGAATCTTTATTAGGAGGATGAACAGTGGAACTGGTCTCTGAAAGTCCCTTTTTGGTGGCTGCTGCCATGACCATTGCATCTACTGCAACTTCCTTGGTTAGGAACTATTTGTCAGATGGGGATGTGGCATACTTATTTGGCCTCCTCAGGGTCAGATTGATGGTGTCTGGGGTCTCCCAAGCCTTCCGAGAGATTAACTCAATAAGCTTGTCGGAAGGCGGGGGTCACCCAAGAGATGAAAGGGTGGGATCCAAAAGCTTTCAGGTATACTGACTCCTCCTCTGAAGGTCTGTTGGACTGCCAGTCCCCTCTCTGTTTTAACTTTTTTAGGATGTCTCCAAAAGAGACTTTTAAAGAGAGAAATTTTAGAAGATATGGGGGTCTCCCTAGGGATATCCTGAGGATTGGGATATCGCTGTCCTTGTGGAAGGAGTGAATGAGAAGCAGAAGGCACCGGAAGGGGATGGGAAGGGAGATCCTGGGAAGATTGGACCATTAACTGAGAAGCATTCAAAGCTCTCCTCATCGCCTCAAATGCCATCCACCCTTGATCTCAGGAACCATCCGGAGCAGACGAAAGAACCATCGGAGCTGTGGGTCCCCAGCGATCCAAGGAAGGAAGATCCGAGACCGAGGTGAGTGCCGAGTTCAACCATGCCAAATCTCTGAGAGGCAATGTCCAATCCAAAGAAAAAGAAGTCAGATCCCTGGTCCCAGATCTAGGCAGAGAACTATGGCTCCCAGATTCCTCCTGCTTTGACAGAGCAGAGGAGTTCAGAGATGAAGTTAGAGCAGAAGACAGAGTGGGTCTCTGATCCATAGGTTCAAAGGTGAGTACTAGGCTAATGGCCCTGGAGCCAACACAAGCCTAGCCCAAGAATAACCCAGTCATCTTGTTGCTGGACATTAGTTCCTTGTGCCTCTGTTGAGCAAGGCTGCTGAAGTGATCCCCAGGGTGAATTTCTTGTTACCCATCCACTCATCAAGACTTTTCTTGAAGAGGGCTAGTGAACTGCTATGCTTGACATAAATGGGAGTTTATTCCAGAGAATGGGAAGTCTCTGGGTTAGGATCCTGTCCCTCCAACAGGTTCTGTTTATTGTGAGACATGGCTTTGTATGTCAAGCAGAGATCGCCTCTAAGTAGGCAATATGAGACGGAGTATAGCCGGAATTATTTGAGTCTGTCTGTATAGGGAATGTGTTTGAGTCCTAGGATCCTCTTTGTGAGGAATTTTTGTGGCCTCTCCAGTTGTTTTAGGTGTCTATTTTGTATTTAGGTGTCATATTGTACTCTATAATGGGTCTAATGAGGGAAGAGTAGAGCGAGATTATGACTTTCTTCCTGGATGAGAAAACTTTTGTAATGAGGTGTGCCACATAGAAAGATTTTCTAACTACTGTGGCAACATGGTTGTCAAAGAAGAGGTTCCTCTCTACCCGTGTCCCTAGATCTCTTATCACACCTTGGGAGTTGAGAGGGCTGCCATCGATGTGGTAGTTCATGGACACCATGTTTTTCAAGAAGGAGATGATGCACTTTTTAGCACAGAGCTCAAGACCATGGTTCTGGCACCAGTCAGTGTCTGTGAGGCCTTTTTGTAGGATGTCTACATCAGCTTGAGAATCAATAATAGCTCCCAGTTTGCAGTCATCTGCGAATTTAGTTGACCATAGTCCATTGGTGTTGGCCTGAACTTCAGAGAAGTAGATACCAAACAGCAGAGGACCCAGGACAGATCCCTGTGGGACTCCATTTGTAACTGCTCGGAAGTTGGATTTGGAGTCCGCTACTTTCACAGTGTGGGTTCTATCCATAAGCCAGTTAGCAACCTATCATATGATGTAGGAGTTAATGCCTAGATTAGTGAGTCTGTCAGTGATCCCTGAGTGGGGGATGGTGTCGAAGGCCTTGGCTAGATCGAGGTAGGCTGTATGGGCTACCTTGCCTTCATCGACTGCTCCTATGACAGATTTGAAGAAGTCTGTCGGGTTGAGTAGACATGATCTGCCCTTCACAAACCCAAGCTGCCAGGGGTCCAGGGTTTGAAGGTTCTCTATATTTGTATTTATGAGGTCCATAATGATGCGCTCCATGGCCTTACAGATCAGGCTCATCAGGCTGATGGGGCGGTAGTTTCCAGGGTCAGTAGTCGCTCCTCCTTTGTGGAGTGGAATGACTGTAGCGGTACGCCATTCAGTGGGAAAAAAGCCTTAAGTGAGGCTGTGGTTGAACAAGGAAATCAGGTGTGGTGCCAGTTCCCTTTGTAATTCATGTAGAACACAGCCAGGTATATTATCAGGTCCCATGGAAGCTGTATTTCGGCTTTGGATAGTTCGGCTTCTACCTGTGCAGCCATGATATTAGAGATTTGGCATTCCTCGGGTATTGGGATGGGCCCTTTAGGGGGTAAAGTGGGGTAACGTTTGCACTAAACCTGTCGGCCAAGATTATTAGCAATATCTGTTGGTTCAGTATAAGTGGTGCCGTTGTGGAGTAGCAGAGCACCTCTGTGTATTGTTATGCAGATTCTTGACATAGCTAAAGAATGCCTTGTGGTTATCTTTAGCATCTGTAGCAATTTTGTTTTCATAACTAGCTTTGGAGGATTTGATGAGGGATCTCAGTTTTTTGCTGAGAGTTACAAGGGAATTTTTCCAGTCTTGGGGACCTTACTCTTTTCTGAAACAGTTTTTTCCTTCTGTTGTAGAGTTTGTTAATGGCAGGGGACCACCAGATTGGCTTCCTTTTTTGGGGGGACAGGATCTTGGTTCCGTTTGGTATGGCCTGATCCATGCACTTGTGTAAATGCTCATACAGCGCCTTGGTGTATGATTCAGCAGCCGTACATCCATTCCATATTTGCATGGATGGTGTGAAGTTTGACACTTCTGCCTTTAGAAGCTCAAAATTGGCTTTGGAGAAGGTCTTCACTGTGGTTTCCTTCATGGGGAATGAGGGTAGGATTTGGATATCGACTGTGATTAACTTGTGGTCAGATCTAACCAGGGAGGAGTTGATTACTGGTATAGAGCAGTGGTCCCCCATGTTTGTAATAACCAGGTCGAGAATGTTTCTACCTCTGATAGGGGTGAGAATAAGTTGGTCCAGGGTGCTGGAATTAATGAATTCCAGAAATCACTGGGCAAAAGAGTTAGAACAGGAGTAGTTTTCCTATCTAATGGAGGGGTAGTTAAAATCTCCCAGTATAAGGGTATTAGGTTGAACCTTAATGCTTTCCAGAGTGTTCAGGAATGCAGAGTGGGAGTTTTGGGACATTGTGGGGGATCTATAGCAGGCTACAACCTGGATTGCAGTTTTATCCAGTGTTAGTTGTACTTGTAGTATCTCTGATGCATTATGTTGGGCAACCAGTCTGGAGGTGTGCATATCCTTTATGAAAATGGATACACCACCACTTTTGGGGCTTCGGTCCACACCTCCTTTAGGGCTTCAGCCCAGATTTAGGGACCGAAAGGTGTGATATGCAATGTAGCCTGGTAGCACTGGGGTGCTCTCCAGAGCCTTGAACCAGGTCTCTGTTACTGCACAGTGGTCGATGTTCCCCAGTTTAAGGAGTGACTCGAGTGAGTGCATTTTGAGATTTAGGTTTCTAGCGTTGAACTTGCAGTTGTTATGGTGGTAAACTTGTCTTCAGGGCATTGCCAAAAAAAGGCATTATAGGGGTGGCAAGAGCCTTTGCCAGTATCCGGAATCCCAGGGGTGACAGATGCAGGCTATCTCTAGCAAAGCATCAAGGTCTGTCGATCATGTCATCCCAGGCAGACAGATACTGGATCCCCTTTGAATGACACCAGAAACTTAGCCAATTGTTGAAGTCAGTCATTTTCTGCTTGTACTGTGATATCATTCTAGGTGATGGTAGGATGCTACTCAGGGCTAGGGTCATACCTGCCTGGGCTTAAAGATCCGAGAGCTCCTCCATGTCTCTTTTCCTGTAGTCCAGGGAGGTACTTCTTAGGTCATTCACACTAACATGGACAATGACAGATTCATATTTGTACTTGTTGTGGAGAGACCCAAGTGCGTGCATTGTGTGGTGAATCCTGGCACCTGACAGGCAGCTGACCGTAACTTTCTCCTTATTCATCCTAGTGAGTGGGACATCAGTGTACCTTACTATTGAGTCACCTATGACCAGTGCATTGGGTAAAGTGTTTTGCCATAGAGGCTAAGGCTGAGTGGCACACTGTTTATGTGGGCTATGTGTCTTGGGAGTTGTGTTTGGATGAGGTGGTTGCTTGCGTTTTTGCCTCGGAGATGTTTGTTGCTTGGGCAGATTTTTATTGAGAGCCTCCGCAAAAGTGAGTGTTTGTTTTGTTACTATGTGAGAGGTGTGGTGGTGTGTGATCCGGGGACCTATGTGTTCTGTTAGGTGTGATGTATGTGTTAACCTTCTCCTCTTGACTGGCTAGCCCAGTCTTGATTTGAGAGAGCGTGGCCTCTAGTTTGGTTATTTACATGCATCTCTCACAAGTAGATGTGTTTGGAGGAAGGAGGAGAGGGTTGTCTGTGTACATGAGGCAATTGCTACATTGCCTCAGGATGCCCAGGTTCACCAGGTTAATAGGAGAAAGTGTAGGGAACTAACCTTTAGACATGCCTGAATAGGTGCTTAGTTATTTAATTACTGGAGCTATTTTGCTTCCTTTTAAGTACTGAAGCTGTTTTTATTTACTTCATGGATGTTCTTTAGTGCTACTAGCGTTAATATACTTACAATAACAGCTGCAAGAGGTTATGAGCAAGTGCTGGGTTTAGAGGTCTGATATGAGCTCAGAGATGAAAGCTAGTGAGATCTAAGGGAAAATTTGAAGAGCACAGACACAATCTGGACTTCCAGGTCTCCCTGTTCCGAGCTTGAGAGATGGGTCGAAGGAGGAAGAGAAGGGGCAGAAGAAGGGGGTGACTTCATTGGATCCAAAGCTCATAGGCTCTGATCCACCAGTAATTTGGTTAAAGCTGGTATCTTCAACAGCCTCTTAACCATCTTATCCACATCCTCATCAGAGAGACTCCTGGTTGAATGGGTGGAAAGGGTCGGTAATCTCTGCAAGACTGGAGATGGGAGCCGAGAGGATATTCCTTCTGGTGATGGAGATCATCTCCATGTGGATCCAGTTATCAGAGCTGAGGAACTTGGAGCCAATAACTTAGAATGCTCCGAAGTCTCCTTGGATCTGAGGGTTGACTGCTCCAGAAGAACTTTTGGAGCAGACAACTTCACTATTTTTCCTGCCAGCTCTGATGATTCTGTTAGCATGGTGGGTCTCTTTTTTTGCTTTTTCTAATTTCTGAGAGGGAGATGAAGTAGATTTCGAGGACTCCTTGCCAGCTGAAACAGCTTCCACAAATGGGTCTTGGATCATGCTTTTAAGCATCAATTTGTTATGCCTTTCTAGGAGCGTCCTTTGGTTGAAGGCATGACAAATGCTGCAGGATTTCTATAGATGCAAAGGCCCTAAACAATAAACACATACATTGTGGGAATCACTTATAGGCATCTTTTTCCCACATTGAGAACACTTTTTAAAACCTAATGGTTTGTCTCCCTTGTGTTTCTGAGACGTATTGAAAAAAATTGGTGTAACAACACACTAAACACACCACAAACCTTGACTATGTATAAACTAACTATACTATAATATATATGTTACATATACTATAGTATATATGTTACAAAGACATGCATCTGGGGCGTTTGTCCTCGGGCCTCCTCTGAAAATTGACTTCATTCCAAGTCTGACTTTCTCAGTAAACAAATGTTAAATATAAATGCATGTAATATGTATGTATGTATATATTTCTGTAAAAGGAAAGCTACAGAAGTCCTAAATAAAAGACGGACTCTCTAAAAAAACAGTTGGAAAAAACAACTAACAGACAACTTCTGTAGAAAGGCAGAAAACACACCTCAAATTTTAACTATGTATGAACTAACAATTCTATAAATTTATATATAATATATATATATATATATATATATATATATATATATATATTTTTTTTTTTATATAAAAGGAAAGCTAAAGAAGTCCTAAATAAAAAATGGACACTTGTAGAAAGGGATAGAAGAAGAGAAGGAGATAATGCCGTCACTAACCAGTGGGAAGGAAAGGTATAAAACTACTAAATTTTAATAGCAAAGTCTGTACTTTATCAAAAAGTCAACACTATGAAGAAAAATTTCAGAAAAATTCACAAAAAACTTATCACTAAGTCCAGAGTAAGCGAAAGGACCACGTCTCAAGCAAAGTGGCAAACGGGATCTGAGGTAATGGCAAAGTATGTTCTGGGAAGGGTAGAATGCCCAAGAGCTTAGTTGGAGGCCACAAACGTTTGAATAAGGCCGAGATGGATCCGACCCGTATGTGAGAATAAAAGTGAGACTAACAACAACACATTGTTTCTGGTTTGTAATATTCTGTTTTTTTTTACTTTTGGATTGATCTGGCCTTTCCGCCTTTGTCTTTAATACCAGGCCTGACCTGTTTGTCCATTAGGCATTCCTAATATCCACCTATTTTATACTAATTCTTTCATAAATATGTCACCCATTGCAAATGCCTTGAAATGTGATTGTAATAGTGAAATGCTCTGCTTATTTGTAGAGTCCCTTGCCACTTGTAAAGGTCTTGAAATGTGATTGCAATTTTTGAAATGTTCTGTATATTAGTGGCTGTAAACCCTGAGCTGAACCTTTAAACAATCATTTTGAACCAGTACTCCACCTTGATCAAAAAATTAAAAAAAGTAAGTACAAACCACTTATACCCAGCAGACATCCAGGGAACATTGCATACAGCACAGAGAAAGATTAAACGCTGTGAACTTGTGCTGTTTGTGGTACAGGTTAAGTGGTGATATTACTTTGATTTATAAATGTTAAAAATATAAGATATTGGTATCGACTATTGGTGTTTTTTTTTTTCATCATAAGTGAAAGATGCAAGCAACAACTTCCCTGTAGATTTATCTGTTGCCAAGTTTTTAATTGAGAACAAAAGTTTTGAATATAAGGTAGGTAAGATCCAAAACTCACTCCCACTAACTGTAAGGCAGGCATTAACATTGTCTAAATTGAAGGGTCAGTCACATTGTTGGTTTGGGAATGGCATGCATGTCTCATAGCCTTGTGGCACAAACTTCTAAGTAGCCTTTGTGGTAGCCCTGAAAAGTCTCTTTCCAGTCCTTTCACCTGTTACCATTCAGCAATGTGATCCCTTTCTGGATACTGTGGGGCCACAGTGTTGTGACAGGACAGTTAGCTTCATTTGAATATATGGCTGCTGCATTAGTCCTTACTGTTCCACTGAATGTCCGGAGAATAAGGAAACCTTCCATAAAGCTAGCACGTGAAATCAGGTGGTACAAGGTCATAAAAGCTGAAAAGTATCCACTTCCTCCTCAGCCAGTGAACATACAAGTGTGCCTGACTTGTCCCAGGCATTTTGTTTTAATCCTGGATCTCAACCATTTTGTGATCAGGGTGAAAATTGTACCCATTTTGATGTACAATGTTGAGGTTATTTTGCCCCAGTAAGGCTCATTAAACAGGTTTGTACTGGTCCTCATACATCTCCAGACTCTCTTTAAAAATAGTCTCCTCAATTGCACTTGAATGTTATGGTTGGTATGCTTACTCATCTGTTTTTGGCTTGGGGTACTTTGTTTCTGTCATGGAAGATCCTCTTCATGTTGGGGATTAATTTTACTAGACTTATCAGCTACAGGCTGTCATTTATTCAGAGATTTATAGTATATTCCACAAGGTATAGGTTTAATTGAGGATAGATCCTTATTTCTTCATGCAGGAAGTTTCTGCTCCTTCACCCAATCACTCCTTTTATTTTATTAGTCTTCTTTCTTGAGGTTGAAATGTAGGAAACAGTGCATGCTTAATCACTTTAATGTTCGCCTGCAGTTCAGGTTCTACCTCAGAATGGTTTAGTAGCACAGGAAGACTAGACAGATGTTTACCTCATTTCCTTTGCATAGAGGTTATAGTAAGTTGCCGAACAAATCCTCACCAAATAGATTTCCAACTGCATTGTTACAGCAGTGGCCAAACAAACCTTCCGTAAACAGATTGCCAACAACATTGTTTTCTGTGACTAAAGGGCTAGTGGGCCATTATCCAGTGTTTTAAATATTTATTACACTGTAGAGGAAGGGAGCTGACTGCTTCTATTGGATTGTTTAAGAATGCGTTCATGATGGGCATTTGCACTCTGGCCAATTGGTTTTTAGCACATACATTTACAAAGAGTTATTGGAGGAGAATAATTTTCCTATCCTCATTATTTGTCCATCTTCCCTATTGATGTTTGTTATATTTAGTTACAAGGCCTCATTTTAAAATAAAAAGCTACAAGAAACATTTGAGTGCTCACCTTTCAGCCAGACCTTGAGAAGATTGTCTCTAGTGGGTGAATTTTACCCCATTTCTCCCCTTGAGTGCTGTTCACTTGCACTTCATGCAGAAGATCCTGCTGTAAATATGTAAAGTTTATAGTTTTATGCAGTTGGTTAAGTACTATTTGCTTGAAATTGTTTGCCATATTTCTCCATATGCTGACTGTGGTGAAAAAATGTGCACCCTATATGCCGTACAAGGATGCAGCAGCATTAGCTATTGGGTGTATATGCTTGAGAGCTTGAGATTTAAAGAAGCCTGTGTGACGGCACAGAACTGTTGTACCAAAGCATTCCACTCACAGCAGAGGGCTTTCTCAAAGACTGGCTGATACAGAGAGTATCCATATTGCTCTTATTTCACACTGCTGCATTATTGTTTTCTCCTGCATGGAGTAGTGGAAAAGACTGTCGTACTGACTGGATTTTCAAACCAGTTATATAAGAAAGACTTGTCTTGTTCTCTGACTATATTGAACATGATTTTCTAAAAACCAAGAGAAAAACGTTTGAATTGAAACCTTGTGCCCTACCTCCATACAGTCTCTATACATGAAGGAATTTAACTTAATTCCAAATAGTTTACTGCCTTTAGCAGACTTGATTCCCATGTGCTTTGACTAGAAAGTTTTTACCTTGCTTATGGCAATATTCTATTACTGAGTAATTGTGCAGTCTGTAAACCCACAATCCTGCCTATTTTCAAAGACTTCTAGATTTCTTGAGCTAGCTGTGTAAGATGGGCTTGTCCTGCACTTCAGAATATATCTTTCCACAACCAATGCAAACATCCTTGTCATCATAGAAGTGTTTGTGGGTCCAGCAGTTAAAGTTTTCATATACAGAAGATTTCTTTTGAAACCTTATCAGCATGTAAAATGTCCTATTTGGGATTTAAATGTTAGAAAAAGAAAAATTATTGACCTTTGAAGTAAATCATTTGTACAGATGTCAGTCTTCCCAACAGGAAGATTAGTGAGAAAGTATATCATCTACTCTGACTGTGTTTAGGCAGCCTGCATTCTTCAAGAACAGAATCAAGCATGTAGAAACTTGGCCAGACTTTTGTCTTTCTTGGAAAGCATAGAAGACCTTGTCAGAGTGGTTTACCTATTACATCATTATAATGAGGAATTTATCAAGCACTGACACGCATCAGCAAAATACTTTACTAAATCTGCTGCCACTTCTATCCCATTATTTTAAGCATGCCTTTGCTCAGGACTTGTGAAGATGTGATCTGATTATCTGTCCACATATTAAATACTCCAAACTCTATGCTTAGCCTAGCAGCAGGTTAAGCACATTACCTTGCATTAGTCTTACATTCTGGCTGTTTATGCATTTGTTAAAATACTACTGCAGATATCACAGGAGAAAGAACTACTCTCTGAATGAAGTACTTAAAAGTAAAATATAAATATGAAACTGTTCCAGCAGTGAAGATACCATCCATAGCCCCAGTAAATTTGAATTTTAACTTTTCAATCTGATGTCATCCATGTCTTCATTCATCACCACAGGGTCTTGGATCCGACATCGGATCTGAGCTAGCAATATACAACAGATGGATCCAAGGCTCTGGCTCCTTCCTCTCCCATAATGCCCTGCTGCTGTCTAATCCTCAGATCTCATTTGCCGTGCTTGTGGTGCAGACACGTTCCTCTGGCTAGTTAAGTGCAGATTTTTCAATCTTTTTCTTAAATTCTTGTAGTTTTGTATTGTTTAGTTAGGTAGTCTTATTTGCTATTTTGTATAGAGTAGTACCTCCCCTCCCGTTAGTTATTTAGTCTAGTTTGTGTGTGTGTGTGTGTGTGTGTGTGTGTGTGCGTGTGTGTGTGTGTGTGTGTGTGTGTGTGTGTGTGTGTGTGTGTGTGTGTGTGTGTGTGTCTGGGCTTTGGCACCCTTTTCCTTCCGTTAGGATTTAGTACATAGTTTTAGTTAAGTTTTAGTTAAGCTTAATGGGTGTAAAATGTCTGATAGGCCTGCTGGATTTAAGAAGTGCTTCTCATGCATTCGGAAAATGCCTTATTCCAGTATGCATGAGGAGTGTGTTTATTGCTTGGGTGCTCCGCACCTGATGGGGGTTGATTGTGACATTTCTGCTGCGTTTAACCCCAGGGCTTAAGCGGAGTGCCAACAAATTGCTCCTGAAGGGTCTGGTGCAAGGGGGGTCCTTTTGTGTCCCCCTCAAAGGCTTCCTTTCAGACATGAAGAGGAAGACCCTTCTTCTTCTTAGCCAGTTCCTGCCAAGAAACTACAGCTATCAGATCCTAAGTCCCCAGATCCGATAACACCAAGTTCCACCAACTCAGATAAAGCCAGAATTACAAACAAAACAAAATAAAATGTAAAAAAACAGTGCCACGATTCTCATCAACTTTATTAAACATAACTAGTAACAGATATTTTCACCTTCAAGGCCTTTTCAGGCAAATGGTTTGAATAAAAAAACTTTCTTAAGTACTAGCAATGAAAGTCATGTGACATCAATTAGACATTTAAAAAAACATTTAAAAAGACAATATGCTTAAAAACTTTTACATGTATATATATATATATATATATATATATATATATATATATATATATATATATATATATATATAATAAACATAGAATTACGCACCTCAAAGAGTATATTATCTTTTATATTATATTCCACATTTCCTTCAAAGTAGGTGTTATTGTAAAATTGTCATTTAGCCCTGGAAATTGCTGGGCTTCAAATCATAGAATCCATTTATTTTCCAAAACTTCAGTATGATTAATTATGTCACCCCTCTTATATTCTCCCGTATATTATGTAATATTAAAAAGCTTAAAACATGTCAATCATCAGTGTTTTTTAATATGTCTGCGCAATGCATTTGTTTCTAATTTCCTTCTTGTATCTGAAAGATGTTCACATATTCTATCTTTAAGTCTCTTACTGGTTTTCCAATATAAAAAGCAGTACATTGTGAACATGTAGCTATATATATAATATTTCTTGTATTACAGGTACCATGACTCCTAAGGTTAAATGCTTTATATGTAACTGGATGTAAAAAAGATCTGTCAGTACAAATATATCTACAATATTGACAAAGCATTTTAAGGTACCAAATTTGTTTATAAGAAGATTACCAACATATTTTTCTTGTTCTTTATAACATAATCTATGCCTAAGATTAGTTAAGTTCTTATAACCAAAGGATAAATCTTCCAAAGTTATATCCTTAAATGCTGGAATAAATTTCAACATAGGCCAATGCTTTTAATTATATTTTTTACTCTAAAGGTATTGGCATCATATGGCAAGATATATCTAAAACTATTTTTATTCCTAGCATTTTACTTTTTGGTGTCAGTTAAAATATGTTCATCAGAGAAAATGGGATGTATGTTTTCCCCCACATCTTGTTGTGTCTGAAATATTAATTCCCTTTCTACATCATGTTCATAGCTTCTGTCAATAATTTCATCAGCCATTGTGCACATTTCTGTAGTCATAGTGACTCTGTCAGTGTTTAATTTGACTACACTTCTAAACTGATTTTTTACCAATATTTTTAAAGATATGAGGGGGTGCATACTATCTTTATGCAAATAAATGATCTGAAGTTGTTTTCATTTGGTCTTCAACCTGTGGGGGGGAATATGGATCCGGTACAGATCCAACCCGACCGCATTTTCCAGTATCAGATCTAAGCTCCAAGCTCCTCCCCTACCCATAATTCTCCCATCTCCCTCCTCCTCTTAGATCTCGTTTGCCGCTCATTCAGTCAGCATCATGGTCTGTTGCTCCAGGTTCCTGGTAAATGAATTTAGCTTATTTTTCTAGTTTCTTCTCCTTTTTCTAGCTCTCTTAGTCCTTAATCTCTAATTATATCCCCTACCCTTTCACGCTCAGGCATTGGTCCGGTATTTAAAAAAAAAAAAAAACTTTCCTTTTTCTTCTCCCTATCGCTAAGTGTACGTGCATGCGTGCGTGTGTGTTTGTGTGCGTGTGTGTCTGTGTGCGTGTGTGTACGCGTGCGTGTTTGCGTGCGTGTGTGGGTGCGTGCGTGTGTGGGTGCGTGCGTGTGTGGATGTTTGCGTGTGTGGATGTTTGTGTGTGTGGGTGTGTACATGTGGGTGTGTGGGTGTGTGGGTGTGTGTGTGTGGGTGTGTGTGTGTGTCAATGTTAAGAGTGTTCTGTTCTCATGGCTGAGACTCCCCAAGCCAGGGTTTCGGAAATGTGCAGAGGGTGGCCACAAGTTCCCTCCTTCTGATGGCCACACTCTATATGTTGTTTGTCTGGGTATCCCTTACCTAGAAACCTCCTGTTTGATCTGCGCAGGCTTCAACCCCCGCCCTTTGATCAACAGGAGGAACAAACAGATTTTGAAGGGCCTCCTCCTCAGAGGCCTGTACATCCACTTCTGCTTCTTCCTCCTCCCAGCCTCTGGGACTCAACCTCCCATCAAGAGAGCCAGGGATGGGAAGAAGCACAAATACAAAGAGTGGGTTAGGCCTGGGAAGCGGTCTTCTGACTGCTGTTCCTTGGCCGAGCCACCTGCTAAGTCTTGCCCGGCTCCCAGCCCGAGCTCACCTCGGCTCCGGTCACCCTGCTTTTCCTCGGAGCCGGAGGTCTCTTGGGGCTGATCCCCCTCTATCGGCCTCTCCCTGGCACCATTCCAGGCCTGTATCCATGGTTTCCTCCATCTGGTCCACCTGCAGGCTTTCTGAAGCTGAGGTGGACAGGATGATGCAGAAGTTCATCCGGACCCAGATCCAGATTGGAGGTTTTGCCTGCTTCTTCCCCCTCCGGGGCTGGGAGAATGCAGTCCACTTTTCTTCCCAGAGCTTCTTCTCTGATCCGACTCCTGGCATTGGAGTACTTTGGTCTGGGTCCTCTCGGTGTTGAGGGGTCGCATCGATGATACCAGGTACCTTGATGCCAACCATTGCTCTGAGTAGTTTGGCTCCGGCTAGTTCAGACCCGTAGCCTCGGCGTTGGCTTCGAGGTTTTCTGAGACAGTCCTTCCACTCGGAGTTGGGTTCAGATCAGAAAATTGAAGACGCATTCTGTCGAATGCATCTTGGTCGAACTTCAGATGTCAAAAACGCAAAATCACGAAGGGGCCTATAAGCAAATTATTTCCCTGGGAAGACTCTGTCTGCTGTCGGGATCTGCTTCTCAACCCCACAATGGTCCTTTTCCTGGAGTCAGTGCGGGGTGAAGAAGATGTGGTTCCGGAAGTCTCATGGCTATTCCCAAGATGCTCAGGACTTGCCCTCCCCAGGGGCAGAGGGGGATATGAGAGATGCCACCCTTGCGGCAGAGGGGGGCTGAAGAATCAGGAGCTCTGGATTCCTTCCTGGACAGACCTGCACAGCAGCCCTGAAGGGTTGCTCGACTGCTCGTCTCTGGAGACAGTCGGGGGGGATGTCTCTCTACACCCAACAGCCTGTAGTCAATCACAGATGATCATTGGGTATTGGAAATCATATCCAGAGAATACTCATTTCCCTTCATTCAAAAGCCAAGTCCACCCAAACACCTCCTGGATGTTCCATCCGCACAACGGGAGGAAGCAGCAGTCAAAATCTCCAAGCTGCTCAAAAAATGAGTCATCCAGCCTGTCTTCCCAGATCAGGCATCTATTCCAGGTTCTTTTAAGTGCTAAAGAAGACAGGTGACTTAAGACTCGTTCTGGATCTTTCCACCTTAAACCTGTCATTTGCCAACACAAAATTCCAGATGCTCACTCTCCAATCCATTCTGCCCTTCCTGCAGAAAAATGACTGGATGTGCTCAGTGAATCTTCAGAATGCATTCTACCACATAAAAATGGACAGGCACTCTCGGTAGCTCCTCAGCTTCAGGCTGGGGGCTTGTCATTACCAGTTCAGAGTGCTACCGTTTGGTCTCACCACTGCCCCCAAGGTGTTCAACAAAGTGAAGGCAATGGTGGCTGCTCACCTGCGGCTGCAGGCGTTCCAGATCTTCCCCTGCCTGGACGATTGGCTCCTTTCTGCTCCCTCCAGGCATTGGCTCTGTCAAGCAAGGGATCTCCTTCTGCAGACACCCACCAGTTGGGCATAACCATAAATCTCAAGTTCAAGTTCTAGATTTCATTGCAGTTTGGTTAGACTCCACTCTCAGCAAGGTTTTTCTAACTCTGGACAGACTTCAATCCCTCAGCCATCATGTCTTGTATATTGCTCAGACCCAATATCCCCCTGCGGAGTCAGTTCTTTGAGCGTTGGGGTCCATGGCAGCCACAATCACCCTGATCCCCACGGCTCGTTTGCATAAGAGGGTTTTCTAGTGGACCCTAGCAGTCCAGTGGTCCATACTAGAGCTGCCATTATCTCATCCAGTACAGTTGTCTAAGGCCTACAGGATTCGCTTCTCTGGTGGCTTCAATCCCTGGGCCTTCTTTTGGGTCTCCCATTTATCCTCCCTGCCCCTATGTACACGGTGACCACAGATGCCTCCCTATTTGGGGGGGGCATTGCATGGGAAGGACAGTCTAACGCACGTGGTCTGCCCTAGAGATCCATCTGCATATCAATGTCCTGGAGATGAGGGTGGCTCTCTTAGCATTGCAAGCTCTTCATGCCCTCCTTCCCACAAGGGATGATTGCTATCCAGACAGACAACATGTCTGTAGTCTGGTACATCAACAAACAGGGGGGAACCAGGTCCTATCCCCTTTGTCGTGAAGCCATGAGATTGTGGAAATGGGTGATCTCCACCAGCCATTTTCTGGTGGCAATGCACATTCTGGGGAGGTCCAACATTCTAGCAGACAGGCTGAGCAGATCTATTCTGATGCTTTATGAGTGGTCTCTGAATCCATCAGTAGTGGAACAGATCTTTCTAAAGTGGGGTTGGCCTTGCTGCGATCTCTTCACCTCTCTTTCCAATGTGAAGTGCAGCAAGTTTTTTGCTCTGAACGCTCCTCTGGGAGAGTCCCTCAGAGGTGCTCTAGTTCATGCTTAACCCTCCGGTCTTCTGTATGCTTATCCCCCACTCCCTCTGATCCCGAAATTCATTCAGAAAGCTTGATGGCTAGGGAGCTTCGTGATCCTCATTGCCTCATTCTGCCCTCGCCAATTTTGTTCCCCTCTCTTTAGTGTGTCCTCCTTGGACATTGGATCTGGTTCCGGATTTGATTTCACATCCCTCAGGGATCTCACACACAGATCTGGTCAGTCTGAATCGTATGGCTTGGCTGCTCCAGTTCCAGTGATAGCTAGAACTCCTGGGCTGTCTTCTCCGGTTAAGAAGATCTTAATAGCAGCTCACAAGTCTTCCACCAGGAAGGTTTATTCCAGTAAATGGAAACGTTTTTCAATTTGGGCTTCTTAGCATGATTTGGATCCTTTCACTGCTCTAGTTCCTGCTATTTTGGAGTTTCTGGCAGATATTTTTCAGCAGGGTGCCAATCTTTCTACAGTTAAGGTCCAGCTGGCAGCTCTCTACAATTTTCATATAGGAGACGATTGGACTTCCTAGCTTCCTCCAAGCTTTGTAAAGCCTTTTTGAAAGGTACCGTTTTACTTAGGCCTCCAGTCAAGGACCCTATGCCCCCTTGGGATCTTACTGTGGTCTTACATTCTTTGGTATCTTCCCCCTTTGAACCAGCATCTACAGTGGATTTACAATTCCTGTCTTGAAAGATAGCCTTTCGGGTTGCTATTACTTCCTCTAAAAGAGTGTCAGAAATTCAGGCTTTATCTGTCAAGCCCCCTTATATGGTGTTTCATAAAGACAAGGTTTCCTTACGGATGAACCTGTCCTTTCTTCCGAAAGTGGCTTCAGAATCTAACATCAACCAGATCATCAATCTCCCTGTTTTTTTTTCTGAACTTCCAGAATAAGGAAGAGTATAAATTACAATCTGAAGTTGTTAATCTTCTTCCTATTCATCACTGATGGGTTCGGTTCTGAGCCCTCGGAACGAAGTCAGCCTAATACCAAGCCCGCATACACCAAAACTCTTGAGCTAAGCTGCTACCCATATTGCCCTCCTCCTAGTTACCTCAGATCTCATTTTCCACACAGCTATATAGCAGCGTTTCACCGAGCTCTCCACCAAAGTGTTGTACTTTTTCAAAATTTACTATATTTTGTAAGTTTTTTCTCCTAAAACTCTTTTATATCTTGTTATCATTAACCAGCTCTACCCACAGGTATCCTTCTCTTGCCATTGTTGGTAAACGCCCTTCTTTACCCTTGTTTTATTCTTAATACCATTGTTGTTATTTTCTTTTCTCCTTCTTTTCTCCTTTTCGAACTTTTTTGGATTGTTGGATCGATATACTGGATATGCCTGAAAAAAAGGGACTTTGTGGTTTAAGCATTGCAGTTCCTGCAATGGTAAACTCCCCAATAGCAACTTGCATGATGATTGTGTCTATTGTCTGGGGTTTTCCCACTTATCTGTGAAGCCTCCCTGTCAGATTTGTGTCAGTTTCAGTCAGTGGACGTAGAATGAAAGAAAAAATAAACTTATTTTGAAAGGCCTGTTTTCTTCACCTTTTTCTGAGGCTCTTTCTGCATCAGAGGTTTCAACCCCTCCATCAAAGGACAAAAAACGTCCTCATTCTGACCCCTCTTCACTGGCTGGTGATAAGGGCAAGCCTCATATGCATAAAGCCCACAAGTCTTCCACGGAGCACAAGATCACCTCCTCGGCTCCGGCCACCTCGTTCCGAGTTCATCTCCAGTGGTCTCTGCAGATATTTCTATGACTTCCACGTCGGCACCGACTGCTACATTTCCAAGAGTGATTTCGGCTCCAGCCTTAGTGCCTGCTATTAACTTGACACCGACGTCGCCCATCTCCGTTCCGAGGTCGGTACCGACTACTTCTTCGGAGCCAATAATGACTTCCACTCCAGCTATTCCCTTGGCTCTGAGCCCTTTCTTGGCACCGATAGTCCCCCTTTTGTCTGTCTCAAAACTGGAATCCCCGGTGCTGACTTTTCCTACACCACGGACCCAGTACTCCTCATCTTTGGATCCATTTTCAGGGCAAGCCTTTAGCCCTTTTTTGGACCGACCTGACTCCCTCTCAAGAGTGTCGGTAAGGTCCACCAGGAGTCTATTGGAATTGGATGTGGGACACCTGTTTGATCAGCTGTTGACAGCCAGAAGGATTACAAATTTTCCTAAAACCCATCCCACTCCGAGTTTTGGGTCCATTGCCCCCATGACTCCCACTTATTTTCCTCCCTTGGACCCTTCGGTTCCAAGGCCCATAGCTCCGATGTCTTTGGGGGGAATCCTTTCCTCGGTGCCGACAGTGACCTTCTCTGAGGCCCCGAGGCCCCTTTGGGTTTTGGCTCCTTCGGGACCACCCCTTCCTTAATCTCATGCTTGGGGATGGAACCCCCGGCTCCAGGTACAGTTCCAGGTTTTTCATCAGTACCGTCTTCGGATCCGGGGGCGACACCCGCCCCGGTTTTGCTTGAGGCTCTGCCCCAGGGAGCGGGCCTTGACCCCAGTTCCTAGATTGTCTGTCTCGGTTCCGGGCTTCCATTCATCTTCAGTTGGGCCTGCCTTCCGGGTGATGGAGGGGGTGCTTGCTTCGGGAAGTGCTCCTCCTATGTCAGACCTTCCCCCGCTCCTTCTGAGCTGCAGTTATCACAGGCCACCTCCCCAGGACACAGAGAGCGCTAGCCTTAGGAAACCCCTGTACAGGGTAATCTCCCTTCTGAGTCTTCTTCAGACATTCCCACTGAAGAACCCCCTCAGAAGCGGGTGTGTAAGATGAAACACATGGACTCCCCGGAGGAGTCCCTCACTGAGGATACAGATTACAATGATGGGGAACAGTCCTCATGGTCACCCCCGGATGATGTCTCCTTTGGAGACATCCTGGAAATTTTGAGGCAGAGGGGTGACTGGAAGCCCTCCAACCCTTCCTCGGAGTCCATATTCCTGCAGGCCTTCCACTCTCGGACCTCTACTTCTTGGGTGACCCTACCTGCCGATGAGTTATTCCAGCTCATCGTGCAGCGGGCATGGAAGAATCCTGATACTATTGAGGCCATTCCTCGGAGACCAGACAGGATACTTTCCCCACCAGAGGAACAGCCCCATTGGCCTAGAAGCTTACCAGTAGATGCTATGTTGGTGGAGGCCACCACAAAAAATGACCCTGTGGAGGAAAGTCCTACTGTCCGTCCACCCAACAGAGAGTCCAGGGTGGTGGACAGGTTACGGAAGCGAGTCTTTGCCTTAGCGACCTTTGCTGTCAGGTCTCTGAATTATTTGGCACACTTTACGAGGCTCCAAAGGGATCTCATCTCTGAGCTCTCTGGAACTCCCGCGGGTCAGGTTTCTGACGGGACACGCAATAAAGTTGCTTCTCAGCTTGCTACCCTAGAGTCGATCTCCAACTCGTCCATGAGGTTGCTGTTCCACGCAACCGAAGGGGTGGCTAGAGCTGCGGGTGCAGGTGTAGTTATGAGACGCCACGCCTGGATTCACATTTGTGACCTCATGGACTCCTTCAAGTCTTCCTTTTTAAATGCCCCTATCAAACCATCTGCTTTGTTCAGTTCTAAAGTGAAGGACACATTAGCCAGGTGCGAGCAGGACAGAAAAACTTTGTCTGTCATTGGCCTACATTTTTCCAAACCTCAGCGCTCTTTCAACAGGAACCAGAGGAGTGGAACTATATGGCACAAAAATTCTCAAGAACCTTTCTGTAGTGCACGTGGTGAGGATTCCCCCAGAGGCAGTGGGGGTTTCAATAATGGAAGACCCCCCCTTTAGGGGCAGAGGGGGTCCCCGAAACCAGGACTCCAGGGATTCTTTCTCCAGATGACCTTATCAGCGCTCCTGAAGTACTGCCTGATTGCTTTCCTCTGGAAGCAGTCGGGGCTCGGTTTTGTCTGCGCCAAGTTGGCTGGCGTTCTATTACAAACGATCAATGGTTGCAGAGAATAATTTCCAGAGGCTATTACATCCCTCTAATCTCTTACCCAAAACCTCCAAAATGCCTTCCCGATGTTCCACCCAGTCAAAGGGAAGAAGCAGCTTCAGAAATAAGAAAGCTGTGTCAAAAATGAGTCATCCAGCAAGTTCTCCATACCAGTGCGGATCCAGGTTTTACTCAAGATTCTTTTTGGTGCTGAAAAAGACCGGGGACTGGAGACCTATTTTGGATCTCAGCCAACTAAACAAATCAGTGGTTCAGACCAAATTCTTCATGGTCACGATACAATCCATTCTCCCATTTTTTCGGGAGGGTGTGTGGATGTGCTCGATAGACCTGCAGGATGCGTATTACCACATCAAAATAGACAAGAGCGCCAGGTGTCTCCACTTCCGGCTGGGAGCTAATCATTACCAATTCAGAGGCCTGCCATTTGGTCTCTCAGCCCCCAGAGTGTTCACGAAATGCCTATCAGTGGTAACAGCTCATCTGAGACTTCAGGGAAGTCCAGGTGTTTCCATATCTAGATGATTAGCTCCTCTCTGCCCCCACCAAGCGCCTACTGGTCATGGCCCTCCGCTACACACTAGCACTAGCGGAGTTTCTAGGCATCACAATACACTGGGAAAAATCCAACCTTCATCCTACCTAACAGTTGGAATTTATAGGAGCAGTTTTCAGTACTCAGACAAGCCAAGTCTCTCTCCCTCCACACAGACTTCAGAGGTTAAGATTACAAGAGCAAGTGATATTCTGTCGAAGGAAGGTGTCTGCAAGGGAAGTTCTACAGGCTCTGGGGTCTGTGGCGGCTGCCATCCCGATTGTCCCCCTGGCAAGATTGCATATGAAACTGTTACAGTGGCTCCTTTTGTCCCATTGGGTATCCAGTCTCCATCCTCTAAACTCACACATCCTCATCACCAGTTCCTGCAAGCAAGATCTTCTCTGGTGGATGAGAACATACGAAAACCTTTGGTGCCGCCCCTTCCACACTCCTCAACCTAACACCACGGTGACCACAGATGCTTCTCTGATAGGGTGGGGGGGGCATTTTCAGGGAAAGACAGTCCAAGGCACGTGGTCCAGCTTGGAGGTCATTTTGCATATCAACGTCCTGGAGTTAAGAGTGGTGCTGGTAGCGTTGCAAGCACTTCATCCGCTCCTTCCATCAGGAGCGATTGCAGTCCAGTCGGACAGTATGTCTGTCGTCTGGTACATAAAAAAACAGGGAGGGACCAAATCCTATCCCCTATGTCATGAGGCCATGAGAATTTGGCATTGGGTGATAGCTTTCAACCGCTTTCTTATTGCAATGCATATCCCATGGAACTGCAACGTGATTGCGGACAGGTTGAGCAAATGCATCTTCCATCTACACGAGTGGTCTCTCAACCCGAATGTTACAGCAGAAATTTTCAGCCACTGGCTTCCCCTTCAAACAAAAAATGCAGCAGCTACTTTGCCCTCTTTCCCCCAGACGGGGAATCATCGAGAGACGCTTTGACTCACGATTGGCCAGCGGGTCTCCTCTATGCTTATCCTCCGATACCTTTGATACCCCTATTTCTAAAGAAAGCAATTCGGTTGAGATGCAAAGTGATCCTCATTGCCCCTTTCTGGCCTCAACAAGTGTGATTTCCCTGCCTCCAGCCTCACCTATTACAACCTCCTTGGATCCTGGACACTCGTGAGGACCTAATATCTCACCCACAAGAGTGGACTCCCCCTAATCTGTCCACTCTCAAGCTAACAGCTTGGTTTCTCCACTTCTGTTAGTCGCCAGGCAGGAAACCCTCTCCTCACCTGTCCACGATATTATTCTGGCCTCCCATAAACCATCCACCAGAAAACTCTACAGAGACAAATGGAAAAGATTCACTATCTGGTCTAATAATCAGATGCTAGATCCTTTTTCAACACCTACAGCTGCTATACTTCAGTATCTTTCTGAGTTGTTTGACAATGGGGCATCAGCTTCTACTATTTGAGTCCATTTAGCAGCTATTTACAGTTTCCATAACAGCTCGAATGGCATTCCTCTTATCTCCACCCGCCTTTGCAAGACCTTTCTCAAGAGAGTTTTCCATAGCAGACCTCCTATCAGGCAACCTGTAGAGACATGGAACCTCTCTCTGCTTCTACAGTCTCTCCCTCTGTCCCCCTTTGAGTCTGCTGTGACATGTGATCTTAAATTCCTGTCATGGAAATCTTTGTTTTTGGTAGTGGTCACATCAGCCAGATAGATGTCTGAGTTCCAAGCCTTATGCATTAAGAGCCCCTATCTAATCTTCCATAAGGACAGAGTATCTCTTCGTACTAACCCATCCTTACTTCCCAAAGTGGTCTCTGACTTCTCTGTTAACCAATCCACTGAGCTCTCTGTGTTTTTCACAAATTATTCCAACAAGGGAGAATACTGTCTATATTCATTGAACGTACAAAGACAACTACGCTTCTGCTTGGACAGGACTAAGTCCTTTTGCAAGTCGGACCAACTTTTCATTTCCTTTTCTGGTCCAAGAATGGGATGTGCTGTATCAAAATTTACTTTATCAAAATGGCTCAGAGATTGCATTACCTTTTCATACTCAAGTAGCAAATGAATCTAAACCTGTTCAAATCAAAGCTCATTCAACCAGGGCCATCACAACTTTGGTTGCTTTTCATTCCAGGGCTTCCATGGATGACATTTGTGCAGCAGCCATTTGGGCTAAACCCCATACTTTCATCAAGCATTACAAATTGGATTTGGTCTCCAGGGGAAGAGCGGCCTTCGACTCAGTGGTTCTCAGGAATGTTCTTCCATAAGGGCCACCCAGGTTCTCCAAGTAGCTTGGGATTCTGTCCCATCAGTGATGAATAGGAAGAAGATTAACAACTTCAGATAAAGAAGTTATGTCTTACCGTAGCGTTCCATCTGAGTTGTTGATGTTCTTTGTGTTTCACTGTTGCAGTCATCACATTTGGGTTATCTGCTTGCAGTAGCCCTCAGTCAGCCTGATTAATAAAGTCTTGGGTCCTGCGTCGGTTGCTGTCTCTTCTTCCGTGACGTCAGGTCATCAGGGGTATAAAACATGCAGCTGATGCCATTACATCAGTCTTTCTTGCTGTGTGGTGCCCGAAGCAGAAGCAATTCGCAAGTGCCGGTCGGCCGACTCCTGAAATTTTTGTTTTCGAGTTTCAGAACCAAAGTCTTCAACTAAAAGCTAAGTACCCCATTGGGGAAACTTTTTCTTGCTCTAAACCGATGTCAGTAAAAGTAAATAATTGCATTTCTTGTGGAAAGCAAATACCTCATAAAGATTTTCATTCGTACTGTATTCCTTGCCTAGGTCCTGACCACGACGTACCTCGCTGTCAGTTTTGTGCCTTATTTAAACCAGAAACTATCCGTCGTGGGTATATTTTCACTTCCAAATATTTTGGTGCTCGGTTCAATTACCCCTATATGTCTTCGGTAAGCCATCCGACTACCGACATTCCGAAAAAACGCAAAGATAAAGACAGAGACAGGCAGCTGAGGTCCAAAACTGCCGACAACGCTTCTCCTAAGCCAGTCACTAGTTCGCCGGTACTCAGTGAGGCGCTTTCGCAACCCCTGATACCCGCTACTTCAGATTTGCAGGCCTCTGCTGAGACCCATTCGGAGTCCGGTATGCCGTGAGATGCTTCAGATGTGAAACCTGCACACCGGAGCCTCTGTGCAGGCACCAGATTCTGAGGGTGTGTTCAGGCCTTCTGACTTGCATATTAAACCAAAGCCATCTTCTTCTTCAAGGCCTAAACCTCGAACCATGCCTAGAAAACTGATGCCCAGACCTCATGGCCAGGCCTCTATGTCTAAAAAACAAATGATAAGAATGGCTGAAGATCTTATTACTTTAATCAGAGGAAGCCAACCTTCCCCCTCTAAGAGACCTAGGACTGAGTTTGCTTATGATACTTCTGACCAGGATTCTGAATTTTCTGTTTCCTCTGATGACCAGGATTTACCCTTATCTACCTATGAGGATTCAGATGCAGAGGACTCTATTCCCTCTGCATCCGCCCCAGAGGAGTTCTCTTTTGGTGAAACCTTGCATACCCTCAGGAAGCATTTTCGTTGGGAAAGTCAGGATTTCTCTGATTCTAAAAAGAGGCTTAGGGATTTCTTACTCCTGCCCCAGCACAGGCCTTTAGCCATACCTCCTTTACTAGACATTGCTGATGATGCCTTTTTGGAATCTAGCTTGGCCCCTGACTTTACCCCCTGCTCCCAGAAAACCTGATTACAAGATCCCTGATTCTCACAAGTTCCTTTTCAAAAATCCTACTGTGGATCCTGAGACCATTTCACAGGGACCCAAGGACATTAAAGCTACTACTGCCAAAAATCCTACCCCCCCGTCAGAGACTCCAGGGTGCTGGATAGATGGGGTAAGAAGGTATACACCTCTGCAACTTTGGCCATTAGGGCCTTAAACTGCCAGTTTCATGTTAAGTATCAGCAGCATATTATTGGATTGCTTAAACAGAAAATGATGTTGATTCCTGATTGTGCTGAAAATAAGGATTTACAGGATTTACTGCATTCAGCTGAACAAGTTGGAAAGCATACTTTGCATTGTGGTTTTGATTCACTAGAGGCATCTTGCAGAGCTGCTGTAACTAGGTTTGTACTTAAAAGGCATGCTTGGCTTAAGGAGCAGTCCTTGCCAAATCATGTTAAAGCAAAATTACTGGATGCTCCCTTAAATCAGGACCGCCTGTTTGGCAACAAGGCAGAATAAGTTCTTAAAAAGATGGAGGAAAAAGCTAAATCTATGCAAACTGTTAAAGATTTCTTACAAGTACAACCTCCAAGGTGTTTAGTAGGCATTGGCCTTCCAAGAATTGGTCCTTTCCTGCCTCTTCCAGTCCTTCTCAGTCCAAACCCAGATCCAGCAGACCACCCAGGCTTCAGTCCCAGGGTTACGCACAGGACTAAGCAGTGGGGGGCCTCCACTTCCAAATCTGGGAGTAATAAAACTCCCCCCTATGGTAAACTGTCTCAATGACTGCTTTTTAAAACTTCCAAGCACTTTTCAACTGACCGCCCCTTTCGGGGGAAAGATTGCTTTTCATGCAAAGAGCTGGGAACTCATTACCCAGGACAAATGGGTTTTAAATATAGTGTCCCAAGGATACAGATTTCACTTCTACATGTTACCAACATCAAGCAGGTGGCCAGATCTACCCCCAAATCAGTGGGCAGAGGCCCAAAAGCAAGTACTTTCTCTCCTAAGTATAGGGGCTATTCAGTTGTTACCAGAAGAGGAAAAGGGACAAGGTTTCTACTCCAGACTTTTCCTGGTACCCAGAAAAGACAATTCATGGCGTCCTATCCTGGACCTGTCTACTTTAAACACCTTTTTGGTGATTCCAAAATTCAAGATGCTGACTCTTCACCAGTTGCTTCCTATGCTATGCAAAGATGCGTGGTTTAAAGGAAGCATACCTGCACATCCCAATCAGGGAATCTTGCAGAAGATACCTACCCTTCAAAGTTCTCTGCACTGCCCTTTGGCTTATCTACTGCACCCAGGGTATTCACAAAGTACCTAGCTCCAGCCATTGCATTTTTCAAGCAAAGAAATATTCAGATATACCCATACCTGGACGATTGTCTAATTCAAGCAGAAAGCCATGACATACTTTTGAATCATCTGGCCTTTGTACAAAGGGTGCTAACTTCTCTGGGGTACACCTTAAACGAAACAAAATCACACCTGGTACCCTGTCAACAAATTATATTCGTGGGAGCAAGCTTGACTACAACTTCCCAGATGGCTTTCCTCATGCCAGAGAAACAAATTCATTTGACCACCTACTTCAAACAAGTGGCCACAAAAACCCTGCTATCTGCAAGGCAAATACTACAAGCCATGGGGTTCATGGCCTCCTGCATTCTTCTAATTCCATATGCAAGACTGCATATGAGGAAACTACAGTGGTATCTAAAAAGCCTAAGGTGTCAACATTCTCAGGATCTAGAAGCAATGATTCTTATCATACCTTGCCTACGCCTACAGTTCCTTTGGTGGGCAGAGGCCTGCCACCAGAACAAAGGACTACCATTCACACTACCCCCTGCTGCCCAAACCCTAACAACAGATGCATCAGACTATGCATGGGGGGCTCACCAGGCAGGGATGTGCATTCGGGGCAAATGGAACCCAAGTCAAATGCACCTGCATATCAGTCAAAAAGAAATGTTAGCTGCACAGAATGTTCTGACAGCCTTCAAGAACCACTTTCTTCCAGGACAATTAATAGTAAAGACGGACAACACCACTGTTATGTGGTACATAAACAAGCAGGGGGTACACATTCTTACCCCCTCTGCAGACTAGCCATGGCATTGTGGAACACATCTTTGAGCTACCAAGTGAATCTACAAACTCAGTTCCTGCCAGGAAAACTAAATACACTGGCAGACGGACTAAGCAGAAACCTCATGGGACCCACACGAGTGGAAACTGGAACCAAGGATTTTCAATATGTTGACAAGCAAATGGGGGAGCCCAGATATAGACCTGTTTGCCCCCCCCCCCCCAGAACTATCAATTGGACAAATTTTGCACAAAGACTCCTCACAAACAAGCCTGGAAAGTGGATGCTCTGTCCTTCAGCTGGAAAACCCTATCAGTTTATGCCTTTCCTCTTCTGCCTCTGCTCTCCAAAGTACTACTAAAGATCAAACAAGACAAACCAAAGACGATTTTGATTGCACCAGACTGGCCACGCCAATGCTGTTACCCCCTCTTGCTCAGTGTGTCACTGTTGGCCCCATGGCACCTGCTTCAGATTCCTACCTTGTTGTCTCAGCAGGAGAACCAGATTCTGCACCCTCAGCTTCAAACACTGAACTTTAGCAGCCTGGCTAATTACCTAATCTCTCCTTTACCATCCCTTAGTAAACCAGTGATGGATATCATCTTAGAGGCAAGGAGGCCTAGTACGAGGAAATCGTATGCTGAAAAATGGAAAAGTTTCTGTACCTGGAACCAGTCTCAAGGGATGAGCACAGCAGTGCCCAGTTTACCTTAGATTTTACAATGCTTAACTGAGATGCTTCACTAGGGCCTGTCTTTCTCCTCCATCAAAAGTCACGCGTCAGCCATTTCAGCTCATTATAACACAGAACCTCCCCTCTTCTCTTATCCACTGCTCAAGCAGTTCCTCAGAGGGGCCAGAAATTTAAGACCACCCAGGAGAGCCTCAACTCCTGCCTGAGACCTTATATTTGTATTGGAGAAACTCACTCTTCCTCCTTTCCAGCCAGCTGCTACTGCAGATTTAAAATTGCTTTTTTGGAAAACAGCTTTCCTCTTAGCAATCACTTCAGCAAGAAGGGTATCTGAGTTACAGGCCCTTATGGCAGTGGAGCCTTTCATCATCTTTCATGTGGACAGGGTGTCCCTCAGGACCAATCCCTCTTTCATGCCCACGGTGGTATCCTGAGACCTTATATTTGTATTGGAGAAACTCACTCTTCCTCCTTTCCAGCCAGCTGCTACTGCAGATTTAAAATTGCTTTTTTGGAAAACAGCTTTCCTCTTAGCAATCACTTCAGCAAGAAGGGTATCTGAGTTACAGGCCCTTATGGCAGTGGAGCCTTTCATCATCTTTCATGTGGACAGGGTGTCCCTCAGGACCAGTCCCTGTTTCATGCCCACGGTGGTATCCAGTGTGGCCCTTAATCAGTCCATTCATCTGCCAACCTTCTTTCCTAATCCACAGAACAAGGGGAACAGATACTGCACTCCTTAGATGTGCACAGACAACTTAGATTCTGTTTGAACAGGACTAAAGCTCAAAGGAAAAATGAAGCACTGCTGGTGGCTTTTTCTGCAGGGGCAGAGGAGAAGGCTATTTCAAAGCAAACTATTTCTAAATGGATAGGCCATTGCATTTATTTCTGCTATAAGCACCATGGAAAACCTATCCCACAGGGGATCAAACCCCACACTACCAGGGCTGCATCTACCTCTACAGCCTTTCTCAGAGGCATCCCTACCAGGAACATCCTAGAAGCTGCTACCTGGAGTTCTGTACATACTTTCACCAAGCATTACCACCTACCAATTTTCTCTTAAGTCCAGAGCTGGCTTTGCCACTGCAGTCTTGCAGGGCCTTATTGCTTCTCCTAATGCTGTCTAAATTCTTCCTGCCATCCTTAGCTTTGGGAAACTACCCAGATGTGATGACTGCAACAGTGAAACACGAAGAACATAGTACAGTTGTGTGCACTTACCATAAATGTAGATGTTCGAATTTATTCACTGTTGCAGTCCTGGTTACCCTCCCTCCAGCCCCCTTACTTCTTTTGGCTATACCTGTACTCTCCTTTACTATGCTTAAAAGCTTTTTGGTGTATTTGCTTTTTCCAAAAGTCACATAAGGAGGATACACCAGGACAATCGAAGCCAACCAATATCCGAATAAGAACTTTTATTAAGACAAGTTAAAAATGAGTGAGCACTTTCACGTCTCCTGGACGTTTCATCAGACTTAATTAACCATCACTACAATATATCTTTATATAGTGGCAGAATAGCTCCTATTGGAGAACTGATATGATATTCAATCAAAGATAATTAATTATTAAAAGAGAAATGCAGTGTAGATAAATCACTTTGTTGCTAGTAGGTGCTACTCAATTTCTGTAGTCAACATAAAAACATATACAAAGAATAACATATATATATAATTACAAAAGTGCCTGTGCATATCAAGATTTGATACAAAAACATATAAATGTAAACATGAGAAAGTACACATGCTATTAAAACACTTTAAAAACTAAGTTTTATGGGTTAAAAACTAACTATTTGTGTTTAAAAGGCCTAAGTGCCAAAAAAGGTCTCAGAGAAATTTTATCATTAAGGCCATGACCTCTATCCGCTGCTAACTTAAGTATCCATTTAATCTCTCTCTCTTCTCCACATTATTAAGTATGCAGCCTAACCTTTCAGTACTATAAACATGTTCCAATACTAGGAAACTAAAGGTATGTGTACTGTCTCTATGTAGCACATGATAAGCTAGTGCATTGGTCTCATCTTCTTTATTGATGGCATAAATATGTTCCCTAATGCGCTCCCTTAGAGTTCTAGTAGTCATGCCTACATAAAAACATTGACATTTATTACACTGAGTTAAATAAATCACGTTCCAGGTTTTACAATCGACATATTTAGTAAAGTCATATTTTTTGCCTGTGTCTGGATGTATAAATTCATATGAACTCTTAATATAACTGCATTGATTACAGGTATGACATGCTTGTGTGCCTTTCCTTTGTGATCTCAAACCATCATATCTATTATGATTATAACATAGTAACCTCTTCAGAGACTTAGTGTTCTTATAACTGAAAGAGGGTCTGTCTCCTACTATTCTCATAATATCTTCATCTAATTGTAGAATATTCCAGTGTTTTTGCTTTTTGTTGGAGGTATAACCGTATATATTTATAGATTTAATTGCTTCCCATTAGGGAGGCACCTGACATATGGGGCAAGAAAAACTGATGTAATGACGTCGGCTGCATGTTTTATACCCCTGACGACCTGACGTCATGGAAGAAAAGACAGCAAGTGATGCAGGATCCAAGACTTTGTTAATCAGGCCGAATGAGAACTACTGCAAGCAGATAACCCAAATGTGATGACTGCAACAGTGAATACACTCGAACATCTACATTTATGGTAAGTGTACACAACTGTACTATCATCTTCCAGTCATCGCACCCTCCTACCATCCCCCACCAAAGGCTCCTGGTGGATCTTCTGAGTCCTTGTGGTGTTTTCAGGGTTTCTGCGCAGAAATGGCCTCTGTTTTCTGTTTTCTTCTATATGTTGCATGCAAACTCGATCTGAGGTAACTAGGAGAAGGGCATTGTGGGTAGCAGCTTAGCTCGAAAGTTTTTGTTGTACGCAAACTTGGTGTTAGGCCGACTCGGTTCCAAACCCATCAGTGATGACTGGAAGAAGATCAACAACTCAGATGGAACATTATGGTAAGACATAACCTCTTTTTTACTTGATGTTCATAGGCAGTTACACTTATATTTATATAGACCAAAGTTGTTTTGTAACTCTGATCAGCTAATTGTTTCCTTTTCTAAGCCTTTCTTAGGTAAACCTGTTTCCAAGGTGACTATTGCCCGTTGGATCTCTCAGTGCATAGCTTTAGCCTATAAAGCCAAAGGATTATCTCCACCTGGTCATGTCAGGGTGCATTCTACCACATCTGTGGCTACTTCAGCGGCCTTTTGGTGTAGGGTTTCCTTGGATGACATTTGCTTGGCAGCTGCTAGGGCATCACCACACACATTTAGTTCACATTATAAGCTGGATCTCCTGTCCAGAAGCAGGGCATCCTTTGGCTACGCCGTTCTGTGGAACATCCTTCCATGAGGACCTCCCAGGTTCTTTTTGGTAGCTGGGGACTCTGTCCCACAGGTTGAAGACCAAATGAAAACAAAAACTTCAGATAAAAAAGTTATGTACTCAACATAACATTCCATCTGAGTTGTTGCTTTTCATGTGTCTTCAACTGTCCGTCCCACCTTCCCCCTACCTTACGTGGGCTGTGTGGTAGACCAGATGAAAGAGGCATAACTCTATTCCAGTAAGCTTCTGTCTTCCTAATAGTGCTTTCAGAGTACTCCTGCAAGAGTGTTAGGCACTTGGTTAGGTCGGGGTGCTACTATTGGCAGCAAACTCGATCTGAGGGGAGGAGGGAGACAGGGGGATTATGGGTAGGGCAAGAGCTTGGAGCTCGGATCCAATGCTGGAAATTGCAGCCGGGTCAGATCTGTACCGGATCCGTATTCCCCCATAGATTGAAGACAAATGAAAAGCAACAATTCAGATGGAACGTTATGGTGAGTACATAACTTTATTTTTTTTCTTCATATCTTTTTTAAAGAGTGTGGTTCCAATTGTACCATCAACATTTTTAAACAACCTAATATCTAGAAAGTCACTATAAATATAATGAATAGTATATTTAAAACGTAAAGAACTAGTTGTTGAAAGCAGATTATCAATAAAATCATAAAAAGTAATAAAAGACTCTTACCATATCAAAAACAAGTCATCTACAAAACGTTTATACAATAAAATATTGTCCTTATACTTATTGTTAATGTGGTTAAAAACAAAATTCATTTCCCAGTTGTTTACAACTAAATTAGCATAACTATTGGCCATGGATGTACCCATGGCTACTTCATTGCATTGTTTGTGTATCACATCATGAAAAAGAAAAACATTATTGCATAAGACCAGGTCTGTTAAAGCACAAATTGCACAAGAAGGTAATAAACTCTCTTAAAAGAGATTCATCCCAGTCTACATCAGATCCGAGGTCATCGAAGCCGGGAACAGCGGAGCTTTCAGTTTGATCCAGGTCCTGTTCGGATCAGAGGCCCTCAAATCCAGCCAGGGGGTGGGGGCGGCCCCAGATCCGACCACTAAGCCAACTAAGTGTTTGGCTCCGAGAGGATTGTCTGATCAGATTGTTATCTTAGAGGAGCCTGCAGTCCCTTGCACCTCGAAGCAGAGACCGCTGTTGGCTCCAAGGCATTGGATCCATTCCTCAGAGCCTGGTAGTAGGTCAGGGAGATCTCCTTTCAAGTCCACCCACTCCTTTTCTTCCTGTAGGTCGTGTAGGAGTCTTCTGCCCTCAAAATAATGAGGAGTTTTGTCAAGGCCCAGAAAGAGCTAAGTCTCCTGGCTTCTCCTGCCCATCCGGCCAGGGGAGCCTCTTCCCCTTCAGCTTCTCTTTCTCCTCATCCAACCCCTTTGGGTTTGGATTCCAGGGACCGGGAAGTTTGTGGCCAGATTCTGGCAAGGCCAAGTATTCCTCCTTTCTTGTCTCCACCGGAGTCCCTGGCTTATTGTGTTCCTCCACCCATGGAGAAGGGTGAGTACCCTGCCAGAGTGGTTGATGCCGGCTCTGCTGGAGGGAGTCTGGTACCATCTTTTTGCACCGATCACTTCCTCTTGGTGCTTTGGCTGTTGATAACTCTGGACCGGTATCATCTGGAGGTCAGGGGGCAGTTTCTGGGCACATTCCTCTCCTCCGGGGGTCTTTGCCCTCAGACGTGGAGGATGGGTATGCTTCCAGCTTCTCGGCTTTCCATGTGGTAGAGAGGACCTTCTCCAGGTCTGGAGTTTCCTCTGCTGCACCTCCGGGTCCTTCCCGGCCTCTGTCTACCTTGACTGGTGAGGCCTCTCATCCTGTGCCGAGTCAGCCCTCCCAATCGAACCTTCACAGGGTTTCCTCCCCTGTGGGAGTCCCTGTCTCTTCCAAGTCCTCCCTGGATCCCCCAACAGAGGAGGTTCACCATAAGAGAAAGTGCAAGAGGAGGCACTTGGACTCCCTTGTGGAGTCCCTCACTGAGGATACGGACCACGAGGAAGGAGATGGGTGCCCCAGATCTACACCCAATGATAACTCCTTTGGAGACATCCTGGAGCTCCTAAAACAAAAGGGTGGATGGTCTGCCCAATCCCCGTCTTCACAGGAGTCCGTATTTCTGAAGGCCTTTGGGACAGGCCCATCTATCTCCTGGGTGTTCCCCCCTGCTGATGAGTTAGTGAATCTGATCGCCAGCAGTGCCTAGAAGGAACCAGACATGGTGGAGCCTGTTTCAGAGAGGGCTGACAAATTCCTCTGCCCTCCTGCAAACCATTAATTCTGGAGTAAGGGTGTACCAGTCAGTGCCATAGTGGTTGCTGATGCCATGAAGAAGGAGCTAGCAGAGCTGCGTGGACGATAGACTGTTTTGGGAATTGGATGTACACTTCAGCGACCTTTGGACTGAGGGCAACTATTTGGCACATTTTATCCGCCTCCAAAGGGATTTGGTTCAAGAGCTCTCCACCTCCCTTGCAGAGTTATTGCTGGTGGAGAACCTCAAGTAGGTGCCATCCGAGCTTGCCACTCTGATCTCTCTGGCAAATTCCTCGATGAGGCTAATTCCCAATGCTGCAGGGGCTACCTCTCAAGCTGCTGGCACAGGCATTGTCTTGTGGCATCATGCCTGGCTACTCTTGTGTGGGTTCATGGAATCCTTTAAGGCATTGTTTACTAATGCCCTCTTCGATGGTTCCAGGCTCCTTGGACCCTCTGTGTAAGATACCTTGACCTGCAACAAGCAGGAAGGGAAGACTCTGTCTGCAGTAGGTGTCAAGCTTTTGGCCCCCCCCAGAGGTCCTTTTTGAAAACCCATCAGGGAACCAGAAAGATGTGGTTCCATAAGGCGCAGTCTGCCTTTCAGGATGCTCTGGATGAATCTTCTTCTAGAGGCAGGGAGAGAGGTTTCAATGGCCAACGACGCCCTCATGCAAGGGGGGGGCAGCAAAATCAGGGCTCCAGGAAACCCTTCTCTAAGCAGCCCTTTCAGCTTTCCTGAAGCTTTGCCCAGCTGCTCTGCCTTGGAGGCAGTCGGGGATTGCATTCCCCTACATCCACTAGCCTGGACAAAAATCACTTCTCATCAGTGGGGGGTTAAACATCATTTCCAGGGGCTATTTCATTCCCTTTTTTTGGAACCCCCACCAGCGAGAAGTTATCTCCCCGATGTTCCACACAGTCAGAGGGAGTTGGCCCTCAAAGAAGTTCAACTACAACTTCAAAAAAGTGCCATCCAACAGGTCCCAGCAGGACAAAGAGGATCCAGGACTTAATCTGGCTTCTTTTTAGTGCCAAAAAAGACGGGGACCTGCATCCTATTTTGGATCTCAGTGAGCTCAATCTTTCAGTCAAGAAATCACAGTTCCAGATGGTCACTGCTCAGTCCATTCTGCCTGTGTTATGTAAGGGCGACTGGATGTGCTCTGTAGATCTCCAGGATGCCTACTATCACATCAAGATAGACAGGTATTCGGGGAGACATCTTCGCTTCCAGGTATGGGCCAATCATTATCAGTTCAGAGCCCTACCCTTCAGTCTCACCACAGACCCACGGGTGTTTACCAAATGCATGGCAGTGGTAGCAGCTCACCTGCATTTGCAGGGGTTCCAGATCTTTCCGTACCTCGATGATTGGCTCCTCACAGCACCTTCGAGGCATCGACTGACTCAGGAGACTCAGTATCTTCCTTTCCTCTTCCACCAGCTGGGTATAACTGTCAGCCTCGCAAAATCCAGTCTCACCCCTACTCAACAGTTGGAGTTAATAGGAGTTCAATTGGACTCCGTGTTGGAGATTGCAACTTTGCCCAGAATTCAATTGATTCTGGAACAGGTCACACAGATTTTGGACCTGTCTTGCCCCCAGTTCTTTTAATTCTTCAGGCTCTCAGTTCCATGGCCATGGCCATTCTCTTTGTCCCTCTGGCCAGGTACCACATGCAGGTGTTACAACAGACTTCAGTAGTCCAATGGTCTGCTCTTCTTCATGCTCTGTCTATGACCATAAAACTGACACCTGTGTGCAGATGTCACCTCCAGTGGTGGCTTCAATCACAGGATCTCTCCTTGGGCAGGCCCTTTTCTCTCCCTCTGCCCATGGCCACTATGACCACGGATGCCTCCCTCCAGGGATTGGGGGGCATTTACCGGGGGGGGGAGACCATCCAGGGCACATGATCCCCAATAGAGACTAAGTTACATATAAACATCCTAGAGATGAGAGCAGTTCTTCTATCGTTGCAAGCCTTGCAGGACTGCCTCCCTCGAGGGACGATTGCAATCCAGACAGACAATACGTCTGTCTGGTGTTTCAACAAACAAGGGGCATATGCTCTTACCCGTTGTGCAGAGAGAATGGGAATGGGCTATGCTCTCCGGCCACTTCCTTACTGCAACACACATAACTGGGGATTCAAACGTGTTGGCTGACAGGCTCAGCAGATCTATCTTGAGTCCTCACAAGTGGTCCCTCAATCCTTCAGTGGTGAAACAGATTTTCAACCATTGGGGTCAGCTATGCTGCAACCTTTTTGTCTCTCCAACCACAAATGCGGCAGGTATTTCCCCCTGATCCCCCCTTAGGGGAAGTCTCCAAAGGATGCTCTAGTCCTTGATTGGCCTTTGAGTCTCCTTTACACATACCCTCCTGATGTAATGGGATCCTATCTCGCCTACATTCATAACTGATGGGCTCGGAGCCGATCCATCGGCTCCGACTCGGCCAACTAGTACACTAGAACGAAGTCTCTTATTGGCTGGGCTACCCTCTATCCCAGGATGCACCACACCTGCTTCCCCAGATCTCATTTGCCGCTTTACAAGCTGGACGTGGTCTCGACTTGGCTGGAGCTAAGTGTTCTTTTTTTACCTTTTACTGGTCTTTGACCTTGGGGTTTCTTCAGAAATTAATACAACAGCTGTTTTAACGGCTATTTTTGTGTATTTTTGGTATTTTGTGCATTATTGTGTGTGAGTGATTGACTATTCTGATACTTGTATATCACTGTCGGGCAAGGCCCGTTTAGTTAGAGGGCCTTTGCCCTTCTTATTGAAGTCTGTGTTATTGTTTTCTCGGCAAAGCCCGCTTTTAGAGGGCTTTGCCCGTGTTGTTGTTGTGTTCTTACTGTGTTTTCTCTTGTGAGGTAAATCTCTCTGGGAGAGCTCGTACACTTTTTCTCAAGGCTTCTACAGTTTGGCGCTAAGTTTTTGGTTTTTCGACACTGCTTTATATCCTGACAGACATGTCCAAAGTGCAAAAGTCAGGGTTCAAAAAATGCACTAGGTGCAATTACAAAATGTCTATTACGGACAGTCACTCTATATGTGTGTATTGTTTAGGACCTAAACATTTACAGGAGACATGTAGTGTGAGTCATGCTTTTCTTCTAGGGTTCTTCAAGAGCTAAAAATAAATTGATCTTGAAGGGTCTTATTAAGCCCTCTTTGAGGAAGCCTTGGATTCTTCTCCTACTGCCTCAAAGAAAGGTCGCCGGCGACAAGTCCGTCGGAACCGACTGCTAAGAAGCATAAGTCGACCTCTTCTTCCTCGGCTCCACTGACTTCTGGGCCGAGGGTCGAAGGGTCTGCCTCGATGCCTCTTTCCTCGGCTCCATTAGTTTCGGAGCCGCAGGTTGGAGTATCGAGAGGCGAATCACCTCCATCGGTTCTGATGGTTTCGGAGCCAGTGGAGGTGTGCAGCTCAGACTCTTCCCCCTCGGCTCCGAAGAAAGCTCCTTCGGCGCCGATTGTTATTCATGCTGTGGCGGATCCGGTGCCGATAGTGTTGGAGCCTTTTCGGAGCCGGTCCCCTACATTGTCGGAGCCGAGAGGAAAGTCGTCTCGACCCTTGTCTACCTCCTCTAAATCCTCAAAACTGGCGGATTCGGATTTGGATAGGGTTATTCAGAGGCTTTTCCAGTCTCCAGTTTTTGCTCAAATGGTCTTGGCTCCGGCCCAGTTGGCTTCGGAGCCGATCCCCTCCGAAACACTCGATTCCTCCTCCAACCTCCTCGGAGCCGTTGGAGTCGGTGATGGTGGAGCAAGGCGGAGCCGTTCGGTCGGAACTGAGACCCCTTCGTGGTCTATCGGCACCGACTATTGTTCCTACCCTGTCCTCGGGTTCAGGGTTTGGTACTGGGACTTCCTCAGCCGGGCCCGAGGGGAACATCTTGGGACTGGGTGCCTCGGTACCTAGTCTTCCCCTCGGAGCATCGGCTGCCGGAATCCCTAGTGCCATCGTGGCCTCTCGGCTAGTGATCTCCATGGAGTCTGGAGGTCCGGCCTTTGAGGCCATGAGGAGCGCGCTGGCCATGTCCTTGCCGGCTCAGCAGGCTTCCACCTCACCGTCCCTAGACCTGGAGACTGGTGCTTCTGCCGTATTGCAGTCCCATGGCAGCTGGGCCCCAGGGCCTGAGGATACCCCCATCGGGTTCTTCTTCCGGGGTCCATCCGAAACTGCTTCGGACGAGCCCCCACGGAAGAAATTGTGCAAGAGGAAGCACGTGGACTCCCAAGATGAGTCTGTCACATCGGACACTGACCTCGATGACGCGGAAGGGTCCCCTAAATCATCTTCGGATGATATCTCTTTCTCAGATATCCTTGTGACTCTGAGTCAGAGAGGAGATTGGCAGGCCAAAACCCCTTCCGCTGAGGAGTCAGTCTTCCTCAAGGCCTTCGGGCCCAGCCCTCCGCCTCCTGGGTGTCTCCGCCTTCGATGAACTCCTTGATTTGGTTTCTCAAGGGCTTGGGAACACCCTGATTCTGTGGAACCGGTGCCTGCAAGACCTAATAAATTTCTTTCAGCCCCCAGAAGGAATTTTGACTAAAGGAGTTCCAGTGAGATGCTATGGTGGTGGCATCTGCCACACAGCAGGACGTGGCAGAGGCTTCAACGCCTATCCACCCTCCTAATAAGGATTCCAGGAGCATGGATAGGTACGGAAGCGCACTTTCTTCAGCGGCCTTTACTTTACGGTCGCTGAATTACTTATGTCATTTTACCAGGCTCCAAAGGGATCTCCTTAAAGAGCTAAGTGACTCCCTCACTGGTAATCTACCTGAGGTGCTAGCCCACACTGTTGGCGCCCAGATGACTACCTTATTTTCCATTGTAAACTCGTCCATGAGGCTCATTTCGTGATGCGGCCAAGGGGCGAGTAGAGAAGGGAACAGGCGTTGCCCTCAGGAGACACGCCTGGTTACGCTTGTGTTCATTTGCGGAGGCCTTCAAGTCTTCCTTCGCCGACGCCCCTTTTGATGGGTCATCTTTGTTTGGACCCAAGGTGAAGGACACACTGACTCGGTGCGAGCAGGAGGGCAAGACCTTGACTGCCGCTAGTCTTTTCGCCTCCCTCTAGGCCTTACCCCAAGGCCCAGAGAGGAGGGAAAATGTGGTTCAGAAAACTCAGAGGTCTTTCCCTACCCCACCCAGTGATCCCCCCTCCAGAGACAGGGGGGGGGATTCAGGAAGACTACGCCCCAGAGGCGGCAGAGGCCCCCGTAACTCTGGAGACCGCGATTCCTTTCGTGGTTCTTCCTACACTCAACGTCCCTGAGTTGTTGCCCGACTGTTCAGCTCCGAGCCAGTCGGGGTCGCTTTATGGAACACCCACAAGCTTGGGAAGCTATAACCAGCGATCAGTGGGTGCTGATTATAACTGGAGGCTATCTCATTCCCTTCATCAAGCCCCCTTTCCCTTAAGGGAAATCCCGGACGTGCCACCCAGTCAGCGGGATCAGGCAGCAATAGAGATTTCAAAGCTGCTAGAAAAAGGAGTCATCCAGCCTGTCCCCACCGACCAGATCGGATCAGGAACTTACTCAAGATTATTTTGGTGCCAAAAATACAGGGGACTTCAGGCCCATTTTGGACCTCAGTTCATTGAATCGCTTTGTGAAAAGTCCAAATTCAATGGTCACCCTTCAATCCATTCTCCCACTGTTGGAGAAGGATGCATGGATGTGCTCCATAGATCTCCAGGACGCTTACTATCATATTCTGATAGGTCAAGAGTCCAGGAGACATTTACGCTTCCGCCTGGGAGACAGTCATTTCCAGTTCCGAGCACTGCCCTTTGGTCTCACCACAGCCCCCAGGGTGTTCACCAAGTGTCTGGCAGTGGTGACTGCTCACCTGAGAAGTCTAGGATTCCAAGTGTTTCCTTATCTAGACGACTGGCTCCTTACTGCCACCTCCAAGCATCTACTATTTCAGGCCATGGCCACGGTCACCTTGGGCCGCTTTCTTGGGAATTACGCTCAATTGGCAAAAATCTGTACTACAGCCATCTCAGCATTACTTTTATAGGCGAGAGTTAGATACAAAAGGATGCGCCTTTCCACCGCAGCAAGAATTCAAGTTTTGCAAAACCAAGTCAGATCCTGCCTCCCCTATCAAGAGCTCCGGCCCATCTGATCCTACAAGTGTTGGGCTCGATGGCATCAACTATACTCCTAGTCCCCTTAGCCAGACTCCACATGTGAATTCTGCAATGGCTTTTGTCGGTTCAATGGTCCTATCAGGAACTCCCCTTGAACCACTTAGTCATGATCACGGAGAGTTGCCGTCGGGATCTGCGTTGGTGGCTCCTCCGATCCAATCTCGACCAGGGGCGACCCTTTATTCCTCAATCCCCTGTTGCCACTGTGACCACGGACGCCTCCCAGGTAGGGTGGGGGGGTCATTACCTGGACAGGTCGGTCCAAGGCACATGGCAACTCCAGGAAGCGCAATTGCATATCAATATCCTGGAGATGAGAGCGGTACTCTTGGTACTACAAGCTCTCCATCACGCCTCCCAAGGTCCGACATATCCTATCCGACAACATGTCGGTGGTTTGGTATATAAACAAGCAAGGTGGAACCAGGTCATACCCACTGTGCAGAGAAGCCATGAGACTTTGGCACTGGGCAGTAGCTACCAACCGCCTTCTAATGGCAACGCACATACCGGGGAAATCCAATGTGATTGCGGACAGACTAAGCAGGACCATTCTGTTACCCCACGAGTGGTCCCTCAACCAAAGAGTGGCTGCGAAAATCTTCTCCAAATGGGGTCTCCCTTGCTGCGACTTGTTTGCCAGCCCCCACAATGCGAAGTGCAGAGAGTTCTTCACTCTGATCCCCTCTCAGGGACAGATTCCCAGGGACGCCTGATCCACATTTGGCCCCCGGTCTTCTTTTATGCCTTCCTCCGTTCCCTCCTGCTGAGGGTGATACAGAAGGCGATTTATCTGGAGAGCTAAATGATTTTGATTGCCCCAAGACTGGCCTCGCCAGGTTTGGTTCCTTCCTTCAGAGGTATGCGGTAGAAGGTCCATGGTTTTGGACCCAGTGCCGACCTGTTGACTCATCAGTCAGGACAGTCTCACCCGCCTCTCAGGTCCTTGAGGTTGGCGGCATGGTTACTCCGCCTCCATCCTTAATCCGAGACAATTCCCTCTCCGGAGGTGATCCACATATTGTCTTCTTCTCACAAACCTTCCACTGTCAAACTCTATTCCAGCAAATGGAAAAGGTTCGCCTTCTGGGCTCAGCAACAAGGTATAGACCCCCTTACTGCCCCGGTATCGGAGGTTTTGAATTTCTTGGCCTCTCTTTTTCAATTGGGCTCTTCAGTTTCCACGATTAAGGTTCACCTAGCGGCTATCTCTAATTTTCATGCTTCTTTTGAACCTTCATTAATGTCTCACAAACTTTGTAAGTCTTTCCTTAAAGGAGCATGGCTCCTTAGGCCCCCAATATCTCACCCTGTTCCCCCTTGGGACCTAAATTTGGTTCTTGCTGCCTTAACTGCCCGCCCTTTTGAACCAGCTGCTACCTGCGATTTGAAATTTCTGTCCTGGAAAACTGCCTTTTAGTGGCCATAACTGCCAGGCGGGTTTCAGAACTTCAAGCTCTTTGTTCTGATCCTCCTTATTTGATATTTCACAAACATAGAGTGTCCCTGAAATTAAATCCTCCTTTTACCAAAGGTAGCTTCTTCTTTCTGTATTCAACAGACTCTAGAGCTCCCTGTATTTTTCCCCGAAGTTTTCTAATAACGCAGAATATATTCTTCATCAGTTGGACGCCCATAGACAATCATGCTTTTATTTGAATAGAACCGCCAGACGCTGAAATCAAATCAACTGTTTGTTTCCTTTGCAATAAACAAATTGGGTCAACCAGTAGCTAAAACCTCCATAGCTAAATGGATTAAAGATTGCATCTCTTTCATTTATTCACAGGCTAACAAAGAGCTTCCCTTTCCAGTCAAGGCTCATTCTACCAGGGCAATGGCTACTTCTGTAGCTTTTCACTCCAAATTATCAATAGATGATATTTGTGCTGCGGCTACCTGGACTTCTCCGCACACTTTCATTTCTCATTACAAACTAGATGTGGTTTCTCGAGGCAGGGCTTCCTTTGGTTCCACAGTTCTCAGGAGTGTTTTCCAATGAGCCACCCGGGATTTAGGTGCTAGGGACGCTGTCCCATCAGTTATGAATGTAGAGATAGGATCCCATTACATCTTTTAGTTATGTACTTACCATAACTTCGGATGTATGGGATCCATTTCGCCTACATTCATACGTACCCACCCTCCTTCCCCCTTCCATTGGGATTTAGAGGAAATGTAGTTCCATTTGGAGATCTTCTCTTGAAGAACTTTAGTTGGTTGTAGTAACTACTATTTTTTCTGTGTTTGCATGTAAGTATGAAAGCGAACAAACAAGATCTGGGGAAGCAGGTGTGGTGCATCCTGGGATAGAGGGTAGCCCAGCCAATAAGAGACTTCGTTCTAGTGTACTAGTTGGCCGAGTCGGAGCCGATGGATCGGCTCCGAGCCCATCAGTTATGAATGTAGGCGAGATGGATCCCATACATCCGAAGTTATGGTAAGTACATAACTAAAGGTTTCCTTAACAACAAAAGTTCTGCAGAAAGCGCAACACCTGAGTGCATCTGTTATCTTCATTGCCCCTCTCTGGCCTCGTCAGCTGTGGTTCCCCTTCATCAGGTCTCATCTGAAGTATCCACCTTGGATACTAGATCCCCATCAGGATCTGATTTCCCACCTGTTGTGGCTTCCTCCCCCAAACCTTCAGACGCTTCACTTTACTGCATGATTTCTCCAGTTCCAATGTTAATTAAACAGTCCAGGCTTGCAAACCCCATTAAACCTTCTACCAGGAAAGTGTACAGCAGCAAGTGGAAGAGGTTTTCGATCTGGGCTAGAAGCAGGAATCTGGATCCCTTTCCTGCTTCAGTTTCAGGTATACTTTTTTTCTTGTCCTCCCTTTTCCAAGAGGGAGCAAGTTTTTCTACTATTACCCTTCAGTTGGTGGCAATTTCTAATTTTCACTAGAGCTCTGAACCCACCTTTTCATCTAGGCTTTGTATGGCATTTAGGAAAGGGGTCTTTCTGCTTTGTCCTCCAATTAAGGACCCTTTGCCTCCTTGAATTCTCACATTGGTTCTGCAGTCTCTGACTAGTAGCCCTTTTCAGCCTACTAGTTCCTGTGATCTCAAGTTTCTGTCTTGGAAGACGTCCTTTCTGGTCGCTATCACGTCAGCTAGGAGGGTTTCAGAAATGCAAGCTCTCTCTATTACTCCCCCTTATATGATCTTTCACAAAGACATGGTCTCTCTGAGAATGAATCCGTCCTCCTTACCCAAGGTTGCTTCTGAGTCTACCCTTAATCAATGCATTCAGCTTCCAGTGTTTATCCCCAACTACTCCAACAGAGGGGAGTATATCCTTCATACCTTGGATGTTCACAGACAGCTTCGGTTCTACTTGCATAGGACTAAGGATTTTCGTAAGTCAGAACAGCTTTTCACAGCCTTCTCTGAGAACAGGCATGGCCTTCCAGTCTCCAAGGTTACTGTTTCCAAATGGATTTCTATTTGCATCTCTATGGTCTACAATCTGAATCACCTGGAGATTCCGGGCCATGTTACAGCCTATTCTAATAGATCTGTGGCCACTTCTTCAGCCTTTGCAGAGAGGCTTTGTATTGATGATATTTGTGCTGCTGCCACTTGGTCTAATCTTCACACTTTCATATCCCATTACAAATGGGATTTAGTTTCTAGGAGTAGGGCTTCTTTTAGCTCCACCATGCTCCGGCATGTCCTTCCTTGAGGCCTTTCACGATGTTTGGGTAGCTGGGGACTCTCACCCTGTGGTGATGAATGAAGACATGGATAACATCAGGTAAAGAGTTATGTACTTACCATAACTTGGCATCAGTGTTATCCTATGTCTTTATTCATCACATTTCCCACTCACCATCCCCCTCCTGGTTTTCTGGTGGAGGAAGATGGAGTGGGTTTCCTCTCTAGCTCAGTACTATGGTGGCAAACTTGATCTGGGGATTAGAGAGCAGCAGGGCATTATGGGAGAGGGAGGAGCCAGAGCCTTGGATCCATCTGTTGTATATTGCTAGCTCAGATCTGATGTCGGATCCAAGACCCTGTGGTGATGAATGAAGACAGAGGATAACACAGATGACAAGTTATGGCAAGTACGTAACTCTTTTTAAATCCCATCTGTTTCATAGTTTCATAGTAGTGTACTAGGCTATCTGCCCGGGGGCATTTATAAGCCTAGCCAACAGTGATGTGGCTTCCGCCACCCCGTATTATATAGTTGCGCCTCTCTAGTAGTGACACATGTGGGACCCCATTATTTAGTAAACTATACCTCTGTCTAGTAGTGACACTGAGGTGACTCCCGGGGTAAACTTGCGATCTCCCATCCATTCATCGAGATTTTTCTTGAACAGTGCCACTGAAGGGCTCTGTCTCACATGAACTGGGATTTTGTTCCAGAGTATGGGTAACCTCTGTGTTATGAATCTATCCCTCCAGCATGTCCTATTCATATTTGTGCAGAGGTTGAAATCTTTAGCTCGCGTGGTTCTGGTGGATTTGGATTTTTTGAGATGGAGCATGTCCATCAGTTCTTGGTTGGACATGGCCCTATATGTTAGGCACAAATCACCTCTGAGCAGGCGGTATGCTACTGAATAGAGCTGGAGTTTCTTTAATCTAGCTGGATAAGGCACATGTTTGAGACCTATGATCCTCTGGGTGAGGTACTTCTGGGGTCTTTCCAGTTGTTGCATGTGCCGGGTGAGATACATCCCAAATGGAGCATTATATTCAATCATGGGCCTGACAAGGAGGAATATAGAGGTACAATGACCTCCTTTGATCTGGATGAGAATCCCTTCATGATGAGATGGGCAAGGTAGAATGTCTTTCTGACCACTTTGGCAACATGGTTGTCAAAGGAGAGGTCACTATCGACTTGAGTCCCCAGGTCTCTGATTACTTCTTCCGTATTCAGTGGGTTATTGTCTACGTGATAATTTGTGGGTACTTTGTTTTTCCCAAAGGGGATGACTATACATTTTTTGGCGTTAAGTTTGAGGCCATGATTCCGGCACCAGTTGTCCGTTTCAGTGAGATCTTTCTGTAGCATGTGTGTGTCAGCAGGTGAATCAACTATGGCACCCAGTTTGCAGTCATCTGCAAACTTTGTCAGCCATAATCCTCCCATATTTGCTTTCACATCTGAGAAGTAAATGCCGAATAAGTGTGGTCCCAAGACTGAGCCCTGTGGGACACCACTCGTGACTGGTTTTGAGTCTGACATGGCTCCAGCAATTTTGACCTTATGGGTTCTGTTGTAAATTTTATTTAGTCATTGCATGCTTACAATGTTAATTGGCAGTCATTGTACTAAGTTTAAAAATGCTGCAAGTAACTCAAATAAAAATTAAAAAAAAGCTTTTAAAGTTCATCTTAGCACCTCGGACAATGCCTTCCAAAGCAACGTAAATCAAGTCAAACTCTTCTAACACTGAAAAAAAACAATAAAAGTTCAATAACAAAACAGAAGCAATGAAGCAATTACACCATTGTTCTTCTTTTGGCTTTTCCCAGTTAGGGGTGGCCACAGTGGAACTCCGGTCCGCTAATGATTGGCAGTAGATTTTTTACGGGTGCCCAGGTGCCAGCTTGACACCCAACCTTCAACAAAGGCACGCCCATTCTACACGTCTTTCAAACGCCGCTCAACCGCGGGGAGGACATGCAGACTCCACACAGAAGGCGCTCCCACCGAGAATCGAACGGGAGAACCTCTTGCTGTGAGGCTACAATGCTACCACTGCACCGCCGCGTAATACCATTAAAGAATTCAAAGTACTTTTCCATGGACATTCATTGTTTAGCCCCTTTGTTTGTAAAATATTAAATTTCAGTATAAAAGCTGCTCTTTATGTAGCAAATATTGTTTTATATTCTGCCCTTCTCTTTCATCCAGAAAACTTTGTTTGAAAATAGTCACATGTTAGAAATCAGTATTACTGTTGTGCTTATGGAAAAATGCATTGCTGCAGGGCTACTTTGTTTTACATACTTTTTTATATCACTAACATGCTCCTGTAGTCTGTTTTTGTTTCACCAGTGTAAACTAGATCGCAATGGAATCTTAGATCGCAAATCACTGCCTAAGTTTTGCAAGCTAATTTGTGATTTACTTGTACCCTTTTTTCATTTATTGATCCAAAGTCTTTTTGTATGGAAAAACAGGTACAGCAGGCACTACACAAAAAGGTGCCATGGTTTTGACTGTCCAAACCAGTGCTCAATTTTTTATGGGACATTACCAGTATCTTAAGAAATATTGTAGTACGATTTTAATCATTACTATTGTTCCAACATTTTCTGCATACACAAGACCATTGTTTCCGAAAAAAAAAATATATGAAGTAACAAAAACATTGTAGATTTTTTTACAATATTTTCTGGTGAAATAATTCTTTGTTATTAACACTCCAATTTTGATGTTCAAAATTCTTTTTGACCTAATGTCTGTACCCTAAACATATGTGACACCGTATTGTATGCCTTAGTAGAATCTGATGCATCATACCCACGCTGTTAAAAGCTTTTGCAAAGTTTTATTAGCGTCTAATGAGGTTAGATCTCATATTATATACTCTCCTTTGTAATAACTCACCATAAGACAAAGATGACCATACGTGTCTGTGATGACAACTATAAGGAAACAAAGGGACCTGTGAAGCTGTTTTTTTTTTTGTATTTTTAGTAACTTCCTTACTTACCATTCCTTCAAAAGTCACCTGTAAAAAGTGATTTTACCATCTCATCCATTGCATATGTAAAAGAAATGTCTTGTGACTGGGGAGTTGGATGAGGAGTCAAGAGAAAAAAGGAAATGTATCATTTGCTGGGAAGAGGGAAAGTAGGTGAAGAATGAGGGAAGAGAGGTGAAATGGACAGGCGAGGAAGCAAAAAAGTCTTTCCTCTGTTTTCACCATATCTGTTTCTTGATTGAAGTTAAAATTAACAAAAAGCAGAGCAGAAACAAAGTCTATTCTTGACTCTTCAACTGTCTAATGGGCTGCAGTTCATAACATATCAGAAGCAGCACAGAAGGAAATAATACTTCTTATTCTGATATAAATTGAAAATCCTGAACTTTTCCTCCTAAGTGAGAAGGAACCACCAACCTATATAGCTTAACTTTTATTTCACTTTCAGTTTGTTTTCTTAGAAAAAGGAAAAAAGAATGTTTTCAGACAGCTTCTACCGAGTTACAAAAGTAAGTACAAGGGTATAATACTGTTGATCAAGTCCTGATTGAATGACATATATTTTCAATGAGTCATCAAAAAAATAGACAGTAAGATAAAGAGTGATGCAGTACTCCACTTCCTTAGGTAATGTGATCGTACCTGTGGTCATGCAACCTCAGGACAGCTTAGTAAGTTTGGATAGAACAGTATGTTGCTTGATGGGTCTGAATCATGTATACAGCTTCCTCATAAAATAGTTAATAAAATGTTGTCACTGCCCTACATATTGTGTGGAATAAAAAAAAAACTGTCCCAACAGCAAAGCAGATCTACAGAGGTTTGTATATGAAGCCAGCCACCAGCTAAACAAGTCAATTCTATTGCACCCTAAAGCAGTACCTAATCAAGGTTCTAAGCTGACAGACCATATTGTTGTACTAGAGTTAACATACAACTCTCAACTTTACATGTCCAGAATGTGTGACTCTAGATCTTATAATATGGAACAAATGAGCAAAGTGTGAAAAACTTACTAACATCTTCAACTAGAAAGCTCACAGCTTAATGACCTTTATTTGTACTTAACAAAAAAAAAGCTCTCTTGACATTTTTTGTGTTATTTCCCCCATGTCTGCCACCATCAAGCCTCCACTTATGAGAGTTGGAATGTCATTCCCAGTCCTAGGGACATAATCCAGAAGAGAACAAGGTGAACCATCCATGGGATCCTATCATCCAGGCAGCCAAAAAGGGTGTCTGTGTCCCCACTGACTTCTGAAGATGTTAAAAAAGAGGGCACTTCTTTTTGAGCTTTAATCTCACCCCACTGTAAGGATTATCAGTGCCCCTCTATTTGAGTATGTACAGTGTTTCATATCCTTAGATAAGGGCAATTGTCTCCACTTAAATAGCCGTAGCTTAATACCCTCCTGATATTGGCTCCTGCTTTCATTGCTCCCAGACCTCCACCTTTAGCAATAGAGCAGCTTTAGAACTGGTCAGCAAACCCCTCTCTTCATTTCCCATCCTCCTCACCCCAACTCTTAACAGTGCCTGAGCCACTATTCAAACTCTGGTCAACTGGGAAGCTGACAGGGATTTATCCACGTGTGCCACAAAACCAGGTCTTTTGGTAAATTAATATGATTTGATATTACTTACAATGGATATTTACTAAAACATTCTTGACAATTACTGTGTAACTGACCCTTTCAGTGTGGAATGGCATGGAACATTTTCACCAACATGGATAATAAAAAACTGACTCTGTAAACCATGAACTCCTGCTTCCAAAACTTTATAGATTTTAACAGGAAGTTATACTTTGGTAGCAGTCATATGTAGCCAGGCATACATTCTGGGTTATTGGCAGCACCTGCACATCAGATAGCCACCATTACTGTAGGTGTTTCACAAGGCACTATGCTAAACCCTCTCCTGATGTTCATCATTAGATCTCTGTTGCAGAAATGCTAACCAATGAGGTGTATCCTGCCAAGGATACTGTACATCCAGCCAGTATGCCAAAGCTTGGGCACTCCTTCATTCACCATATGTTTAACCTAAAACCTAGGCAAAGGGGTTGCACGCAGGTACTTAAGCAAAATGCTCAGACCTTTTTTTGTTGCCATTCCAGGAAGCCAGGTCACGTTGTTTTTTTCAGTCTGTCAATTGCCAGCCAAAGCTAAATACCACAATTGGTATCCATCCTCATTTGTATACTTTGTTGAATTTGAATTTTGTCACTGTCCTCAAAGAGTCAGATGCCTCCGTGGTAGGCAAATTTCCTGCAAAGACAGGCATTCCCAGTGTCTTTCTTGTTCTTGCCTAGGGCATGAGCACAGACCACAATGTTAAAGATTGTACTGTGTGTCATGCTTTTATCCCCAAAACCCTTTAGAGCCATCTTTCTTTTCTTAAAACATATTTAGAGAATAAATGGATGAAGGCTGTAGAGTGAGACACTGTGTCTACTAAAGTTCCTACCTCAGATATTTCCTCACAGCCAAAGAAGAAAAAAATCTAAAAACCTGAAGGAAGATGGTACCTCTTCTGTTTCTTCACACAGTTGGAGTTGGACATACCCATTCAGGTACTTGAGAAGCCCACAGACCATCCAGTCTCTGGGCATGTTCATTGTGTTGCAACCCTGTTGTATCTTGAAACGGACAATCCTTCATGACCACTAATGTCTCAAAGGGAGAAACCTAGGCTAGTGATTTCAGAGGGACCGGACAAAGTTCTTCAAATTTTAGTTTGCAAGGATGTTTCTGGTTCTGTGGTAGAAATTTGGCCAGGGTTGGGTCCTTCCTATGTGGCTTCTGTTGGATACTTCAAAGAAAAAGAAATAAAAATCCATTAATTTGTCTACTTCAGCCACTCCTGTTACTCAGGTCCTTTGAAATGAATGGCAAGAATGTTCCCAGGGACTTTGTAAAGCACTTAATGACTGTAAACCTAAGATGTAATGTGATCCTATCCTACATTCTCTACAGATGGTTCGGAGCCGATCCTCGGCTCCGACTCGGCGCTATACAATAGAACGCAGTCTCTTATTGGCTGAGTCACCTCATATCCCAGGATGCACCACCACTACCTCCCCAGATCTTGTTTGCCGCTTTCCAGCATAGACGTGGTCTCGGACTTGGCTGAGCTAAGTACCTCTAGTTAGAAACCTTTTTCTGTCAAATTTCTTCTGAAATTCACCCAAAAGCTGTTTTAACGGCTATTGTTGTTGTATGTTTGTGTTTTGATACCTTTTTGTGGTCGATTGTGTTTTTTTTATTGGTAGGAAGGTTCCGTTTATTTTAGGGGGGCCTAGCCCTACTTTAGGCGTTTAAGTTAGAGCCTAGTTGTCGCTGTTAATTGTTTGTCTATAATTGTTGTTAACTTTGTCGAAACCATGTCAGAAGAACATAGACCTTCTGGTTTCAAAAAATGTGTCAAGTGTAGTTACAAGATGTCCATAACGGATGATCATTCCCTGTGTGTGTATTGTCTAGGTCCTAAACACCTACAGGAGTCTTGTAGCGTTTGCCACGCTTTTTCCTCTCGAGTCCTCCAAGAGAGGAAAAACAAATTGATTTTAAAAGGGCTCATTGCCCCTTCTTTTGAGGAAGCTTTATCCTCTTCTTCTTCTCCTACTGGCAAGAAGAAATCGTCGGCTCCGACCAGCCCGTCGGAACCGATAGCCAAAAAGTCTAGGCAGGCTTCTCCGTCGGCTCCACGGACTTCGGAGCCGAGGGCGGAACGGTCTGCCTCGATGCCTCCAGCCTCGACTCCCCTGGTCTTGGAGTCGAGAGCTCGGACATCGAGAGGTGGGTCACCTTCATCGGCTCCACTGACTTCGGAGCCGATGAGGATTGCCCGCTCAGACACTTCCACTTCGGAGCCGAAGTCCACATCGGCTCCGAGGGAGATTGCAATAGTGGTGGAATCTCCCTCGGCACCGATAAGTCTCGAGCCTTTATGGAGCCGGTCCCCCACTCTTTCGGAGCCGGCGGAGAAGTCGACTCGGACCCGATCGGTCTCTTCTCGTTCTTCGAGGATGTCCGATTCGGACGTAGACAGGGTGCTTCAGAAGCTCTTCCAGTCACCGGTCTTCGCTAAATTGATCTCGACTCCTGCCCAGTTGGCTTCGGAGCCGATCCCCTATCCTTCTACTACCATTCCTCCTCCGACAGCCTCGGCGCCGTTGGAGTCGGTGTTGGTGGATCCGGTCGAAGTTATCGATTCGGCTCCGACTCTAACTTCAACTCCGTCCCTTGGATCGGGGTTCGGTACACGGACTTCCTCAGTCGGCCCCGGGGGGAGGCTTCGGATCCGATCCTTTCGGTTCCGAGCCTCTCTCTAGGTGCGTCCGCTGCGGGGGCTCCTGTTACTGTTGTGGCCTCGGGGACGGGACCTTCCCAGGATTCTGGGGGTCCTGCCTTCAATGCCATGAGAAGTGCTTTAGCCAAATCCTCTGTAGCCACTTCGACCTTTCCACCACCACCTTCCTTGGGCGTGGTGACTGGCGTTTGGAGTCCCCTGTCTCGTGACAGCGGAGCCCCTGGGCCTGAGGTTACCCCCATTGGTGGTTCCCTTCTTCCTGGAGGTTCCTCCGACACTCTTTCGGAGGAACCACCCAGGAAGAGACAGTGTAAGAGGAAACACGTCGACTCCCCTGACGAGTCCCTCACATCGGATACCGACCTTGATGATGCGGAGGGATCCCCAAAGTCGTCTTCGGAAGATGTCTCCTTTGCAGACATTTTAGAAATCCTTAAACACCGAGGCGATTGGCAGTCCAAACCCCCTTCCGCTGAGGAGTCGGTGTTCCTCAAGGCCTTCGGGGCTCAGCCCTCCGCCTCCCGGGTGTCTCCGCCCTTCGATGAGCTTCTGGATTTGATCTCTCGAAGGGCGTGGGAACACCTGGATTCTGTGGAACCGATGCCAGCTCGTCCCAATAAGTTTCTCTCGGCACCCCCGGACAAGGAGTTCTTATCTAAGGGTGTGGCTGTAGATGCTATGGTGGTGGCATCTGCCACCCAACAAGATGTGGCAGAGGTTTCGACGTCCATCCATCCCCCAACATAGAGTCTAGGAGCATGGATCGGCACGCAAGCGCACTTACTTCAGCGGCCTTTACGTTAAGGTCTCTGAATTATTTGGCACACTTTACCAGACTACAAAGGGATCTGATCAAGGAGCTGTCGGATGCCCTCTCGGGTAACTTACCTGATCAGTTAACTCAGACGGTTAACTCTCAGTTGGCTACCCTATCCTCATTATCTAATTCGTCCATGAGGCTCATTTCCTATGCGGCCGAAGGGGCGAGTAGAGCGCGGAACAGGTGTTGCTCTCACGGAGACAAGCCTGGTTACGCCTGTGTCATTTTGCGGAGGCCTTTAAGTCTTCCTTTGCCGACGCCTTTGATGGGTCCTCATTGTTTGGACCCAAGGTAAAGGACACTTTGACTCGCTGCAGCAGGAGGGTAAGACCTTGGCTGCCAGGAGCCCGCTTTTCCACTCCCGCCAGGCCTTATCCCAAGGCCGAAGGAGGGAAAATGTGGTTCCGTAAGTCTCAGAAGCCTTACTGTCGCAGCAGAGCGACCCCCTTCTAGAGGCAGAGGAGGGAAATTTTTCAGGAGACGCCGTCCCAGAGGCGGCGGAGGCCCCGCAACGCTGGAGACCGCGAGTCCTTTCGTGGCTCCTCCTCCTTCCATCCCTGAAGGAGTGCCCGACTGTGCAGCTCGGAGCCAGTCGGGGTCGTTTCAAGCACCTAAAGGCCTGGGAAGATATTACTCAGGACCAATGGGTGCTTGAATCATTGCCGGAGGTTACTCCATCCCTTTGTTCAACCACCCCACCAGTCCAAAGAATCCCGGACCCACCACCCAGTCAACGGGATCTTGCAGCCAACGAAGTATCAAAGCTGCTTCAAAAAGGAGTCATCCAACCTGTCCCCGCAGACCAGGCCGGATTAGGGACTTACTCAAGATTCTTTTGGTGCCAAAAAGACCGGGACTTGAGACCCATTTTGGATCTCAGCAAACTGAACCGATTTGTAAAAAAGTCCAAATTCCGGATGGTCACTTTACAATCCATTCTCCCACTTTTGGAGAAAGGAGTTTGGATGTGCTCCATAGACCTCAAAGACGCCTACTATCACATTCTGATGGATCAGGCGTCGAGGAGACACTTACGCTTCAGCCTAGGAGACAGTCATTTTCAGTTCCGAGCACTGCCCTTTGGTCTCACCACAGCCCCCAGGGTGTTTACCAAATGTTTGTCAGTCGCGACTGCTCACTTGAGAAGTCTAGGATTCCAGGTGTTTCCATACCTAGACGACTGGCTCCTAACTGCCGCCTCCAGGCATCTACTCTTGCAAAATTTAGCAGCCACGATAGCACTGGGCAAATCCTTAGGAATCACCTTCAATTGGTCAAAATCTGTATTGCAACCATCTCAGCGTATTCTGTTCATCGGTGCAGAAATATATTCAAGGCAGATGCGAGTCTTATCTTCCTGCAGAAAGGATCGCGACGCTTCAGTCTCAGGTCCGGACTCTACTCCTCAGACGTCGTGCTCCAGCAAGAATGGTCCTGCAACTGTTGGGCTCCATGGCAGCCACCATTCTTCTGGTCCCCTTGGCAAGGTTGCACATGAGGATACTTCAGTGGCTCCTCTCAGTCCAGTGGTCTTATCAGGACCGTCCCCTCAGTCACCACATTCTGATCACGGACACGTGCAAACAGGATCTCCGTTGGTGGCTTCTAACCCCCAATCTGAATCAAGGGCGACCCTTCGTCCCGCCACTCCCCTCTGCCACGCTGACTACGGACGCCTCCCAGACAGGGTGGGGGGGTCATTATCTGGACAGGTCAGTCCAAGGCATGTGGCACCCCGACGAGATTCTTCTTCATATCAATATCCTGGAGATGAGGGCGGTGCTTTTAGCGTCGCAAGCACTGCATGATCACCTCCCCCAGGGTACAATTGCCATTCAATCCGACAGCATGTCGGTAGTCTGGTACCTAAACAAGCAAGGAGGAACCAGGTCCTATCCCCTTTGCAGAGAGGCCATGAGAGTATGGGATTGGGCGATTGCTACCAAGCGTTTTCTAATGGCAACGCACATTCCGGGGAAATCCAACGTGATAGCCGACAGACTGAGCAGAACTATTCTCTCCCCTCACGAGTGGTCCTTGAACAACAGAGTGACAACACAGATTTTCACAAGATGGGGAGTCCCCTGTTGCGATCTCTTCGCAAGCCCCTTCAGTGCGAAGTGTCATCACTTCTTCACTCTGACCCCAGTTTCAGGGGAGGCTCCCAAGGACGCTCTAGTCCACGATTGGCCCTCCGGTCTGCTATATGCCTTTCCACGGTTCCCTTCTCCCAAGGTGATTCAGAAGGCGATTCGCTTGAAAAGCAGAATGATATTAATCGCCCCATACTGGCCTCGGCAAATCTGGTTCCCCTTTCTTCACAGGTATGCATTGGGGGGTCCTTGGTTCCTGGACCAAGTTCCGGACCTTTTGACTCATCAGTCAGGTCAACTCCATCAGTCCCTCCATTCGTTGAAGTTGACAGCCTGGCTACTCCTCTTCCAACCATAATTAGGAGCCACTTTGGCTCCTGAAGTCATACACATCTTGTCTTCAGCCCACAAGACTTCTACAAAGAAAATATATAGCAGTAAATGGAAGAGGTTTGCTATTTGGGCCCAGCTCCGAGGATTATACCCAATGACAGCCTCGGTATCAGAAGTACTCAAGTTTTTAGCCTCCCTGTTCCAGCAAGGCTGCTCAGTATCTACCATTAAAGTACAATTGGCGGCTATTTCCAATTTTCATGAAAGTGTGCAACCTCCCTTAATGAGCAACAAGCTTTGTAAAGCCTTTATTAAAGGAGCTTGGCTTCTACGACCCCCCATTTCGCAACCTGCACCTCCGTGGGATCTGAACGTGGTATTAGGTGCCTTAACCTCGCCACCCTTTGAGCCGGCAGCAACCTGTGATCTGAAATTCCTTTCTTGGAAAACTGCACTTCTAATTGCTATTACTTCAGCCAGACGGGTTTCAGAGCTTCAGGCTCTATGTGTTAAACCACCTTACTTGGTATTCCACAAGGATAGAGTATCTCTTAGGACAAACCCATCTTTTATACCAAAGGTTTGTTCTAATTTCTGTCTACAGCAGTCGATGGAGCTACCGGTCTTCTTTCCCAAATATTCCAATAGAGCTGAATACACTTTTCACTGCTTAGATGTGCACAGGCAATTACGCTTCTATTTGGATAGGACACACAAAGCACGGAAATCAGATCAACTGCTTGTGTCCTTTTCAGATAACAGATTAGGCAAAGCCATCACTAAAGTCACTATTGCCAAGTGGATCAGGGACTGCATCATTCACGTTTATCTCATCTCAAACAAGGAGCTCATAGCTCCCGTTAAAGCTCATTCCACTAGAGCTATGGCCACTTCGGCAGCTTTTCATTCCAAGCTCTCTATTGGCGACATTTGTGCGGCTGCCACGTGGACATCTTCACACACCTTTGTTTCTCACTACAAATTAGATGTGGCATCCAGGGGTCGAGCTTCCTTCGGTTCCACAGTTCTCAGGAGTGTTTTCCAGTGAGCCACCCGGAATTAGGTGCTAGGGACGCTGTCCCATCTGTAGAGAATGTAGGCGAGATAGGATCACATTACATCTTTTAGTTATGTACTTACCATAACTTTAGATGTATGGGATCCATCTCGCCATTCTCCTATTAACCACCCTCCATCCCCTGCCTTGTAGACCAGGAGAGACCGGACGATCCAAAATTGATCTTCTTTCCTCTCTTGAAAGACCTGAGTATGTTATGACAATAGTATGTCTCTGTGAATATGAATGCGAACAAACGAGATCTGGGGAGGTAGTGGTGGTGCATTCTGGGATATGAGGTGACTCAGCCAATAAGAGACTGCGTTCTATTGTATAGCGCCGAGTCGGAGCCGAGGATCGGCTCCGAACCATCTGTAGAGAATGTAGGCGAGATGGATCCCATACATCTAAAGTTATGGTAAGTACATAACTAAAAGTTTCTTTCTGTCTCTCATTCTACTCCTCTTGAAGGAAAAAAATATATTTTTTGATAAAGATTCTTCTGAGTCAGAATCTGAAAATTTGGGATTGTTCTTCTGAGATTCATTCCCCTATGCAGTATGAATCTGAACCTGAAGATACTATGTCCTCTGGTTCCCCTTAGAAAAAAAACTCAATTTGGAGGAACTGTTCAGAGAATTATGTCACATTTCAGATGGGTGGGCAAGCAAATCTCTGAATCACAAAAGTGATATTAGAGTTTCTTGGATGGTCCTAAGTTCTCTCCTGTCCCTCAAATTCTTGAAGTCTTGAAAGACATCTTTCTGTCTGCTGCTTCCTCTCTAGAGAAACAGCCACCTACACATAGAAAGTCTGACAGGTTTCAAAGTCCCAAAGTCGCATAAATGTTTAAAAATCCATTTTTGAACTCTTCTGTTGTTTCCAGTGATGCTGACAAGCCTTCTAAGCTTCTCTCTTCTTCCGGTGTTTTCCACAGTAATTAAGGATAGTTGAGCTATGGATACATATAGGGAAAAAAATAAATAGAATAGAAAATTTGATAGCATCTAAAACTGGAGGACTCATCTGAACTGTTATCACAGCTAATAAAGCAGTAGTTTATAGCACTGCTGTCAGTATTTTAAGATACTTTTAGCTACTGCATTTTGTGCCCGTGACTAGACATTAATGTTAAAACTGTGCTATTTGAAAATGATGATATAATTAAATTCTTTATAAGATTCACAGTTAAAATCTGGTATACATGTATGTACTGTTGCTTGAGAACGCTGCACTGCCTGAAGGCTACAGACTTAGGAAGACTGCAAATTCTGAACTTTTAATTATTTTTTTTTTAACAGGCATTCCTTTGAAAACTCCTGACTGGTATGTTCCAGGTAAGCACCTCTTAATTTTCGGATTCTGGCACTGCTTTCTGACTTATCATTCTTATTTTCTGTGCAGTTCAGGTTTGGCAGACAGTTTTCCCTAGAGTAGACAATCTGTAAAGATCTCTCTGTACACATCAGCAATGTTCAACTTTTGGTAATATTTATAGTTGCTTGAAAAATGCCTCTGTTTCTTGCACACAATTAATTTTGAATCATGCCTGACAAATCACCAGAGGATGTTCATTTTTTTCCTCAGCTGGTTATTAGTCCATTTTTCTTTTTAATTATCTTTTTCATTCTATTTTTCACATCATATCACTGTTAACAAATGTTAGTAAGTGATCTTGAAGGAAACAAACTCCTGTTTTAAACAACTGATCACTATGTTTGCATTGTTCTGGATCCAAAAGTGAAATTATGTGATCTGATGTCAATTTTTGTTCTTCCTCAACTGATGGGTTCAGATCTGAGCCCTCGGATCTGACTCGGCCACTGCAAAAGCTTGGGGCAACTTTTGAACTCTCGAGCTTCTCCCTTACCCACAATGCACCAACCCCAACTACCTCAGATCTCGTTTGCTGCCTTAGGTGAAAGACGTGGTTTTTGTATCTCAAGCATCTGAATACAAAGTGACTTAGTTTCCTTTATTCTTCATTCAGGTTTTTCAATTTTGAAACTGTAAAGACTTTTCCCTTCTCTGTACTGGTGAACTCTAGATACTAATGTTATTATCTCCGTCTGTCCCTGTCCCTTTATAGTACAATTGCATACTCTTACCACCTTTGTAGCTAGTTCTATTCCTTTCTGTTTTCTCCATTTCCTTATTAACAAAATAATAATAGTAATAATAAGTAGACTTTCTGGTTGTTAGTTTAGAAATAGACTTCTGCTAACATTAATATTTAAGAGTAGTTCCCCTTTTCTCTCAGTATTTTGTGTTTTAAATTTTGTAAGTTGTATCTTGCTGTTTTCATTATGCCTGAAAAAGAAAAAAGCCCAGCGGGTTTTAAAAAATGGGAGAAGTGTGGTCAAGAATTTCTGTTTTTTGACTCACATACTCTTTGTGTTTTCTGCCTGGGTCTGCTTCACTTGCAATTAAATTGTGCTATCTGCCATGCTTGTAACCCAAGAGCATTGGCAGATAGGAAAAATAAGCTCATTTTGAAAGGGCTGTTACCTTCCTCTTTTAGTGAAGCTGTTGCTGGAGTTTCTATAGAAACCCCCTCCCCAAAAAGTTGACTCACGCTTCTTCGGGCACTTCTTCTGCCTCATCATGGTCCTCTGAGAAGTCACTAAAATGAACTTCTTTGGCTCCCAAGGCCTTTTTGGATTCTATGAAGAAGAAGCCAAAACTATCTGATTTGTCTCCTGCCTCGGATCTGAGATCCACTAAACACTCTTCCTTGGATCCGATGGTTTCTTCGGATCTGAATGCTCTGAAGCTAAAAGATTCATCAGATCCGAAGGCCTTTGGTCAGAAATTGGATATGTCTTCTCTACGCAGGGCAAGGTACTCCCCTTTACTAAATCCGATACCTTCAAGAGTACCTTCTCCTATCTTGGAAAGACCTAAACCTCTATTTACTGTATCCTCTCGCTCTTCCTGAAGCTTAACCAAGGCAGATATGGAGAGGGTAGTGAGAAAAATATTCTCTGCGTAGAACCAGCCAGTCTTCCTTTTGGATCTCACCCCATCGGTTCAGGGGGCCCATACGTCTACAACACCACCACTGACCATTCCTCCTCTAACTCCTTTCAAGGTCTTGGAACCCGTGGATCCAAATCATCTGGGCTTTGGATCCTCATATCCTTGGGTCTAAGGCTCACTCTGAGCTCTTCAGGCCAGACAGATCCAGAGAGCTCTCAGAGCCGATACTACCCTGTCGGATCTGAGGTGCTGCAGTCAACTCTGAGGGCTTCGAGCCATCTCTGCACCTCGGAGGCTCAGCTATGATTAGTTCATTTCCCACTTCTGCCTTGAGTGGACTATCCTCGCAGCAGGGGAGTACCAGGGATCAGGGATTTGTTTTTTCAGGATCCAGGTTCCTTTTACTCTCCGGGATGGTCTGCTTTTAGGACTTTGGAGAGAGTTCTGTCTCCCCCTCGACTCAAACTGTGTGTAGTCTTCTGATCCCATATCTTCTGTTTCGCCTCTGCATCTAGAATCTTAACTACCCACTTCACAAGGACAATTGGTACCAAAGCCCCAGGCTTCCCATCAGGGTATCCCCTCTTCTTCTGATACCACCCTGGAATACCCCACCGAGGAGGTCTCTCAGAAGAGGACTTGCAAGAGGAAACATTTAGATTCCCCTGAATCTTATCACAGAAGATACGGATTTTGAGGAAGGCAAAGGGTCCCCATGGTCACCTCCTGATGGTGTCTCATTTAGAGACATCCTTGAAATCCTGAAGCTGAGAGGTGGTTGGAGGCCCAGCAACCCTTTGTCAGAAGAATCTGTACTCCTTGAGGCATTTGGTACTGGCCCATCTACCTCCTGGGTGATTCTACCCACCAACGAGCTCATTGATTTGGTCTCTAGGCAGTCATGGAAAGATCCTGACTCCACTGAGCCCATCCCCAAGAGGCCTGACAAAATAATTACTGCCTCAAATGGTAGACAATTTTGGTCCAAAGGTGTGCCTGTTGATGCCATGGTCATGGCATTGGCCACTAAGAAAGAACTTGCAGAAGAAAGTTCCTCTTTTCACTCCCACAACAAGGAGTCACAGGTGATGGACAGATTCGGGAAGCATGTCTGTGCTTCCTTGACCTTCACCCTGAGGTCTCTGAACTGTTTGGCACATTTCACGAGACTACAGAGGGACCTGGTTAAGGAACTTTCTGACACCCTCTCAGGAACAGTTTTTGAAAAGGTGAAGGCATTCGTCACTTCTCAGTTGGCTATCCTACAGTTGATTTCCAACTCGTCAGTGAGGCTTACTTCCAGTGTAACAGAAGGAACCTCAAGAGCAGCGGGTTCAGGTGTCACCATTAGGAGACACGCCTGGATACACATATAATTTGTGGAGCCCTTCAAGTCTTTGTCAGTGCTCCTTTTGACAGTACATCTCTTTTTGGCTCCAACATTAAAGACATTTTATCCAAGTGTGAGAAAGATGGAAAGACCCTTTCTGCTGTGGGCATACTTCTCTCCACCCCTCAAAGATCCTTTTCAAGGAATCATCAAGAAGGTGGTAAAATGTGGTTCAAGAAATCCCAAGACGCTTTCCAGGACACACGTGGGGGGAAGTCTAACAGTAAACGACACTCTCATGGCAGAGGTGGCCCACAAAACCAAGGGTCCAGAGATTCGTTCTTTGGTAAACCTTTTCAGCACTCCTGAAAGGAGGCCTGATTGTCCCCCCCCCTCTGGAGGCCATTTATCTCTGCACCAGGGAGCCTGGCTAGAGATAAGAGAAACTTGGGTGCAGAGAATCATATCCAGAGATTATATAATACCATTTTCCCTTCTTCCTCCCAACTCAAAAAAAATTCCCTGACATCCCACCCACTCAGGAGGAGCAGGCAGCAATTCAGATCTAAAAGCTGCTAGACAAAAGTGTCATCCAAGATCAGATAGAATCTGGAAATTACTCGAGGTTCTTTTTAGTGCCAAGGAAAATAGAGGATTGGAGACCAATTTTGGATTTTGGCATCTTGAACAATCAGTTCGAAAGAACAAGTTCCAGATGGTCACTGTTCAGTCCATCCTTCCATTTTTGGAAAAGGATGATTGTATGTGCTTGATAGATCTTCAAGATGTGTACTATCATATAAAGATGAACAAATGATCCAGAAGTTTCCTACGCTTCTGGCTGGGAGTCCGTCACTACCAGTTTAGAGTTCTGCCCTTTAGTCTCACCACAGCACCCAGTGTGTTTACCAAGTGCATGGCAGTAGTACCAACCCACTTGAGGCTACAGGGATTCCAGGTGTTTCCATACTTAGATGACCGGATCATTTCCACCCCAACCAGGCGTCAGCTCATTATGGCAAGAAGTTATCCAGATATGTGCCCTACTATGAATAACTATAAACTAAAAAAAATCTCATTCAGAACCAAGTCAAAATCTAGAGTTTATTGAAGCACTGCACAACGCAAAATCGACTACAGCCTTACTTCCCCCACTCCAGAGTTCAAACAATCACATCACAGGTGAAAGACATAATTTGCAGTACCAGAATCTGAGCCAGATTGGTCCTTCAGGCTTTGAGATCAGTGGCAGTAGCAATAACATTAGTTCTGTTACCCAGATTTCACATGATTCTACAGTGGATGCTAGTATTACAGTGGTCAATACTTGATCTTCCCTTATCTGCTTGGATATGAATCACCATTTTATGCAAGAGGGACCTGATATGGTGGAGTCAATCAGATCAAGTTCTACAAGGCCGATTGGACGTTCCCCCTCAGCCCCAGGCCATAGTGACCACGGATGCTTCCCAGCTGGAGTGGGTGGGGCATTACCAGAGAAAGACAATCCAATCCTATGGTCCCCCGAAGAGGCCAGCTTGCATATCAGTGTCCTAGAGTTGAGTGCAGTGCTTTTAGCATTGCAGGCCTTTCACAATGTTCTCCCTTTGAGTACAGTTGTGATACAAACAGACAACATGTCAGTGGTTTGGTACATCATCAAACAAGGAGGAACCAGATTGTACCCCCTATGTCGAGAAGCACTCAGAGTTTGGCAATGGACGATATACTCCAACCACTTTCTTATAGCAACACACATTCTGGAGATGTCCAATGTGCTAGCAGACAAATTGAGCAGGTGCGTTCTTCTACCCCACAAGTCTTCCCTCAGTTTCAATATAGCAGAACTGATTTTGCACAAGTGAGGCCAGCCTTGCTTGCGACATCTTTGCACCCCCTGAACAAGTGAAAGCTATTTTGCCCTAATCTCCCCTCATGGGGAGTCACTTAAGGATGCTCTTTTCCATGATTGGCACCCCGGTCTGCTTTATGCATATCCTCCAATTCCTTTGATTCCAAAGTTCCTATGGAAAGCTGTCAGGTTGAGGAGCAAAGTCATCTGCATTGCACCCTTTTGGCCTTGACAGATTTGGTTCCCCTTCCTGTGGCCTCACTTGGTTCATCAGTCCTGGATTCTGGACCCAGTTCTGAATCTTCTGTCTCACCCAACAGGCATGATGCATCTGGACCTCCCAAATCTCAAGCTGACAGCTTAGTTCTCCATTTCCACTAATAGCCAAACAATCTATGCTCTCATCACCTGCCTGCAAAATTTTGGTATCTGCTGTTAAGCCATCTACCAGGAAGCTTTATACTAGTAAATGGAAAAGATTTGTACACTGGACTCTTCAGAATCAGGTGGACCCCTTTTCTGCCCCTATTCATAGTATCTTGGAGTTCTTGACATTACTGTTTAACCAAAGAGCCAGTTCTTCTACGGTAAGAGTTCATTTGGCAGCAATTTCTAATTTTCATGTTGGTTTTGATGACTCATCCCTCACCTCTCATAAACTTTGCAAGACCTTTCTACAAGGCAAATTTCTTTTAAAACCCCCGTTTCAAAATCCTATTCCTCCTTGGGATCTAAATATGGTACTGCAGGCTCTTATCTATCCAGCCTTTGAGCCTGCACATGACTGTGATCTTAAGTTCCTTTTTTGGAAAGCATTGTTTTTAGTGACAATTACATTTGCAAGAAGAATTTGCAAGCTTCAGGACTTATCTGTGAAACCACCATATCTAATTTTTCATAAGGACAGGGTCACATTGCAAACTAATGCATCCTTTTTGCCCAAAATAGTATCGGACTATAATATTAACCAGTCTATCAGTTTACCAGTTTTCTTTCCAAATTGCACTAACAAGGGTAAATACTTGTTACATCTGTTAGATGTTCACAGGCAACTGAGTTTTTATTTACATAGAACAAAGGACATCAGAACGACTGATCAGTTGATGTAATGTGATCCTATCTCGCCTACATTCTCTACAGATCCTCACCAACAAAAAATCTAAATAAAACCCTGTCAGTAGTACCCTGATAAAAATGGTCTTTAATGAAAAAAATCTATTTTTGAATAAGCAATCATTATCTTGTTCTTAGAAATTATAACATATTTCCTTTCATCGCTTAAAATGTCAAACATATAAGAATCATATTCCATAGTGTCCATAATTACCACCCCACCCCCTTTATCAGGTTTCATAATACAGTATCCCTTCTGCAACAAATTTGTAACTTTTTTTTTCTTTTTCTGTTAAATTACAGTAATCTTTCGTGTTCAAAGGTTTTATCTGCCTGATTTCACGTTCAACTAATTCCTCAAATAATTTCAAAACGGGATGTAGGGGTGGGTTAAAGACACTTTTTCTCCTTAATTCGTTCCTATTAATCTGCTTACCCTTTAAAAATGGCTCAAATTTAATTTACAAAGAAACAATTTCAAATCAATTAAAGTGTCCACAGTTTTTAGGGGCCTAGAGGGTACAAATTGGAAGCCTTTAATAAACAGCCCAAAATAAGTTTCATTAACTTCCATATCTGCGTAATTGTAAATGTTGATGTTACCTAATCTATTTAAAATACCTGAATGGGAGGTACTAATACTTTCTTCCACCTTGTTTGTCCCTACTCCTAGTTCCACTGGTAGTCTCTGTGGTAATTTTGATGCTGATAATTCCTTCCTCATCCTCTTCCTCCCCCTCCTCTTGAGTATTGGTTGTTGAAACCCCAGTTGTTGTCTTGCTTGGTAAGCATCTGTTGCTGTGTTTGTTTCTCCTCAAAGTGGGGTAGTATGAAAGGGGAAACAGGAGCCTCTGTGTCATTAGTAATTTCCTGATTTAATTCACAGTTAACAACTATTCTGTTGTCATCAATCCCATTCACAGATAAACCTCTAGTTGGTGGATAAGCCCTCCCATTCTGGTATTCAAGTAAATCCTTTTGCATTTTCTTAAGTTTCCTGTTAAAAACATTATTACAGTGCATATCAACTTCCTTAAAAACATTCATGTGCTTTGGTTTCTCAACAGAAAATATTAAGTCTGATACAGTTTTATTGTTCAAAGTATTTATTTCGTCATCTAATTTCTCCCTCTTAACATCATATTTACATACCATTAATTTCATCATTTCCACACCAAAGCTGTTAAACAATTGTACAAGCTCTTTACGAAAAACACTGTTGGGTTCAACATTGTTCAGATATTTAACAAAATGAAGCCCCTTTAGGACTCTTCTCACTGAAATACATTGATTTAAACAGTCTATTTCTAACTGCACCACACTAGAATACATATGCACTCTCTTTTATTTGGGTCAGATTATCTTGTTTTTAACATTTTATAGTATGAGCCTGAAATAAAATGAATGTCTAAATTGTTTTTAGTAATTGTTATAAGTGATTTTTAACTAATTACATTGTTGAATTGTTTACTAGGATATGGGTAATGTGGGGGGACATTTGATTGGTTGTTGCTGGCATAAATTTACTGTATTACTTACTATTATTGTGCTGATGAAGTTTGAGAGATACCTAAATGACAGTGCTTAACTTTATTTTTGTATTGTGTTGCATTGTGTTACTTCAACTTTTACAAGTTTGGATTAAAACCAGTTTATACTCTTTTGTTGGTGAATTCTTTGGTTCTTGGACTGTTTTTGGAGTGTTCATACATAACCAGGGAATAATAATTCTTTAGATCAGTCAGGAAAATATAGTGAGATTAGTTATGTATTGTTTTTCTGTAACTGTGTAAACTGTACACCTGTGTTATTTTTAATATTTCCTGTGATGAAACTCTGGTGTTTATTGTAAATAGATATTTAGTATTTTCATGTTATTTCATTAATTATTATTGTAAGAACCTCGGAGTAGCTGGCTTTGGAGCATCTGGTGGAAGTGTCACTACCTTATAGTCTGGGCACAAGGTGGCATAGCTAGTAAATCTGGGCCAGCCTTTCCCAGGTGTGTGTGTTTGTGTGTGTCTGCGGGTGAAATCAAATCTCAGAGTGTGTGTGTCAGCTGCTTGTTGTAGGGACATGAAGCACTGGTTTCACAGAGAGGGTGCTGGAGGATTTGGCTTGGATAATCAGCTAAGGACTCAATCCTACAGCTATGCCAGTGGGGAGTCTTATTGTGGCTCTGGAGAGAGAGCAAGAAAGAATCTAGCCCCTGGACTGAGTGTGTTCCCTGTGTGCTGTTAAGTGAAGTTGTTCTTGATGCAGAAAGCTACATTTAGAAATACTGGGTGTATCCATTTTTTACCAAGTGATCATCCTTCTCCAGTGACAGTGGTGAGGATTCAGGCTGCTTGATTACGACCCAGAGTGGTGATGTCACAACTACTCATTGTTTAAAATGTGTATATAACTCTGTAGATACTATTTCCAGGGCTGCTGCCACTGGTACTGCATAAGGAGTTTTTCCTGGCTGTGTTCTCAGAACTTCCCAGAAAATGTAAAAAAATGAAATTTGGCATTCCCCCCTTGGACAGAGATTAAATTTTTGGACCCTGTGCTGCAGAGGTTATCAAAATTGTGGTGAGAAAGGTAAGATGATTCCATGAATCTCTGAGATTTGTCAGCCCTTCTTCCCTAAATTCTTCAGGGGATTCTCTATTCCCTCATCTAATTTTAACAAGAAAAATTTGAAAAAGTCTCATTAGAATGCCAGTAAGCAGAAGTTTAAAAAGCAGTGATAGGGAGGTTCCAAAAAGAAAGCAGGACCCCACTCCAGAACAAATGACAGTCAAATAAGTCAGAATGACTGTATGAGGGACCTTGTCCCCCTCTCACCCTGGCAGTCCTTTATCCTTTCCATTAAGTCTGAATCTCTATTTCTCGCTATGATAGTAGATTGTTTCAGAGAAATGACTGCTGAATGTCATCCAAATAGGATGCAAATGGTAATGTGAGATCCAAACTCTTCTCTCTCTCTCTCTCTATATATATATATATATATATATATATATATATATATATATCATATGCTATCTCAGGGAGTGATACATGATATTCCTTCCTTCAGTTAGGGGAAAGATTTTACTTTGTAGTGTTTTTACTGACAAAGAAATGTCTTGGAGTCCATTTCTGGATCTTTCTTTCCTTAACCACTTTGTGACAGTGCCCAAGTTCAAAATGCTTTCACTTCACAACCTGCTACCCCTTCTTCGTCTTTTGAGTTTTCTAGTAGCCTTAGATTTAAAAGATGCAGATCATCACACTCCTGTTAATCTAAATTCCAGGAAAGTTTTTGTGTGTGGATCACAGTATAAGTTCTCTGCCGTACCCTTTGGGCTCTCTACTGCTCCCGTGGTATTCACAAAGTATCTTTCTCCTGTGATAGCCTGCTGCAGGATACAGGGTATCCATATTTTCTCCCTATTTAGATGTCTTGCTTATCTTTGCAGAGTATTTTTCAAAGTTCCAGGAATCTCTCTCCTGGATAAGAGATCTCCTGCACAGGCTGGGATTATAAGAGAACATTCAAAAGTCTTTTTTGTCTCCATCTCACGGGATTGTGTTTCTAGGGTGCCTGCTAGGCAACTCAGTTCAAAGAGTTTGTCTTACACAGGAAAAAAAACAGATCTAATTTAGATCTATTCCATTGGTTCTCCACTCTGACTTCTCTCACAGGGAGAGAATATCTCAGGATTCTGGGTCTCATGGCTTTTATGACTCTCATAATACCTCTTGCAACACTCCACATGAGAAGGACTCAGTGGTATCTGAAATCTCTTTGATCCAATCACCCATTCTCTTTTCAAATTCTAGTTCTGGGATTTGTGAAAAGGGAACTCAGTTGATGGAGACATCAGATGTCTCAGAATCCATCCCCCCTTCCTGCTCCAAAACAGTCAGTCATAACAGACAGCTCAGAATTTGCTTGGGGAGTAGTATCAAAGGGTATAAAAGTGCAGCATTTTTCAGACAAGAAAGACAGACTGAAACACATAAACATAAATGTTAACTCATAACTGCTGAGAGCTGTAAATCATCTGTGGTTCCTGGGACATCTTCAAGTGTTTATAGAGGATACCACAGTGGTGTGGAACATAAGCAAGCAAGGAAAAACCTAATCCTACCCCCTATGCAGACTAGCCATGTTAGCATGGTATATAGCTTTATACCCCAATCTCACCTTACAGGCATCTTATATTCTGTCAGAGCAAAACTGCTTGGCAGGCAAGCTGAGCAAACCAAGCCAGATGCTCACAAATGAAAACTGAATTAGGGTGCCCTAAAATATTTGATCCACCTGTGGGGAATTCTTCAGGTAGACCTTTTTGGCTAAACAATCAACTGGCAAAATTCTGTTCCAGGGCTCCCTTCAAAAAGGCCTGGAGAGGACAGATGCCTTTTCTCTACCTTGGATATGAATGTTCTGTATGTTTGTCAACTCTCCACTGATTTACAGGGTACCTCTGAAGATTCAAAAGGACTCCTCAAAAGATCATTGTAGTGTTCCCCTTCTGATACAGGCAGGATTGTTTCTCCCTTCTTTTGAACTTGGCCAGGGGCAATTAGTGCAAGCTTCCTCACAGACTGGATTTACTTGCACAAAATCAAGCATGTTTGATACATTCCACCCCAAAGAACTGCAACTGACTGCCTGGATGATAAGGTCTTGATACCTTTTAGAGAATGAGCAACCTGTAGATCTGCACCCTCATTGGAGAATGAACATTCTTCAGCAGGGTGTTAATCTACAAGTAAAGCCTGCTGATAAATGAGTCCGCCACTTCATGGCAGCATATTAAGTCACTGTGTGTGTGCTTTTGTCTGTGTGTGAGAGTGTATGTGCGCATAAGAGTGACAGTGAGATCAATCAAGCTATTTTACGCTTCCTAAGCAGGGCTCTTGCTGTTTAGCAAGTGTAAGAAATAAATGAAACAGAAAAAACTGTAAGTGTGTAGGAGTGTGTTTATGTTGCTATTTGCTTGTGTGAGTGTATGCGTACTTGTGTGCTTGTGTGTGTGTGTGTGTGTGTGTGTGTGTGTGTGTGTGTGTGTGTGTGTGTGTGTGTGTGTGTGTGTGTGTGTGTCTGTCTGTGTGTGTGTGTGTGTGAGAGAGAGAAGAGTGAGAGTGATCATGTGAGCACTGGCAGCAACAGTAGTTAAGAGGTTTGCTACCACTCAACCTCTTAGCTCGAGATATCTGGATAAAGCCTAAAATAAATCGGGACAAAGGTTCAAACTAGGAACATATTTTAAATATTGCTGTTATAAAAATCACAAATGTGCCTGATTAATAGGATTTGTGTTAGCATATATTTTCTGAAGCATGAGTGTGAGAGGGAGATTGATCAACCACTGGCAGCCACAGCAGTGTTTGCATACCTGTCAACCTCTTAGCTCAAATAATCTGGATAAATCCTAAAATAAAGGGGGAAACAACGGCTCAAAAAATAGGAACAGGTTTTAAATATTGCACTTATAAAATTGCAAAGTTGCTTAAATAACAGGGTTTGTGTTGGAATGAAATTTCTGAAGGAAATAGTCTGAAACTCAAATGTGTCATTATTCAGTGACTTCAACCCCCAACGACTGGCAACAAACTGCACATTTTAGGTGTAAAGGACTAAAGAATAAAGTAAATATCTGGATATTTTTTAAAAATGTTATATTTTGGATGTAAAATGCTTCCTCTAACACTATTTACATATGGCTTCTGCTTGGGATCTGAATTTTATTTTAGAGAAGCTAACCACTGCTCCATGTGAACCAGCTCACCTGGCTGACCTGAGGTTCTTAGCATGGAGTACAGTTTTGTTGATTACTCTGACCTCTGCAAGATGAGGATCTGAACTGCAAATTCTTATGGTGGGTCAACCTTATCTCATCTTTCATCTTTCACAGAGACAAGGTTTCTTTGAGAACTAGTCCTTCTGTGCCTAAAGTGGTATCCAGTCAGTCCAACATTTCATAAATTGCTCAATTCCTACCTTCTCTTAAACCTCACGCCTCCTCCTTCTCTTCCTCCTCTTCCTTCTGGTACTGAATTCACATCTTCCATACCAAATATTTTCATAAGTTTGTTCACAAATTTCCATTCATGTCTATGTAATTTGCTTTTCCATTTTAAGAAGATCCCAATTCCAGTTTTTATATCTCTACTACAGTATTCAGGACTTCAAATACTTTGATTTCCATTTTCTGTAAATTGTTTTTTTTTTTTGCTGTCACCAGAATTAAACTTAACAAGGTCTCACTATGCCCAGGCACTTCAGATCCTGTGTCCCAGCTCAAAATTTCCATAGTTATAACGATTTGCTTACCCTGAAGTCTTCCAACTCATTGTACACCCAGAACATATACTCCCAGTTACCGCTTTCTTCCCCATCACAACTCCAACATTTGCCAACTACCTGAGGAACAATTCTTTGGAGTTTGCTTGGGGCATAAAAATACTTATGCAAAACATAGCATCTGATGTTGGTAATCTTCTTTCCATTCATCACTGATGGGTTTGGTTCCAAGGCCTTGGAACCGAGTCGGCTTATTACTAAGCCCGTGCCAGCCAAAAAAACTCTCGAGCTAAGTCTCTACCCAGAATTCCCTTCTCCCTTTTACCTCAGATCTCGTTTGCCGCATAGCTGTAAAACTGCTTTTCAGCCGAGCTCTCAGCTAAGTGAAATCCTTTTTGATATTTGTGTAAAAATTTTTGGAGAGCTTCATATTTTACCAAACCGTTAGTATTGCTAGTGTCTTTTCTTCGTTCCAACCTTGTTCTTTCCACTCTACCCATTGTTACCATTGGTAAACTTCAAGTATCATTGTTGGTATGGTCTTTTCCCTTACCCTTGTGGTAATTCTTCGATACCATAGCTGATATTGTTTCTCCTGTTTAACCTGTTAACTTTTATCTTTATTCTCTTCATACAGTGTATTGTTATCTTGGTGATTTTCTTGTGATTTTTTGAATGGAGTTGACTCTGTCATTGTTGGATTATACAGTTGGTTGTGGTGTCCATTTCTACCAAGATGTCAGATAAGAAGGGTACTTAAGGCTTTAAGCATTGTACTTCTTGTAAGGGCAAGTTACCTAACAATGATTCGCATGATGACTGTGTATACTGTTTGGGAGTGGCCCACATTTCGGTGCAGCCACCATATGATATTTGTCACAGCTTCAGCCAATGCACTCTTAATGAGCGCAAAAATAAACTCATTCTGAAGGGGGTACTCAAGTCTCCCTTCTCAGAGGCCATTTCTGTGATGGAGGTCTCAACCCCTCCTTCTAAGGATAAAAAAAGATCCCATTCTGTTCCTTCTTCACCATCGGGTGATCAGAGCAAACCTGGGAAATCTAAGGTCCCTAAGTTATCATCGGAGCATAAATCTGCCTCTTCGGCTCCGCCTTCCTTGGCTCTGACCGTCTCAAAACCTTTGATATCGATGTCTGTCTTGACACAAGTCCTGCCTCTGGCACCGATTATAGATCTTACTATGCCTGTTTCAACTTCGGCAGCTGTAGCTTCTTCAACTCAGGGCACATCTTTGACTACTCAATCAGTTTCCATTTTGGAACCGACCGTTTTGGCTCCAAGTACCACTTCGGCACCGAGCATTGTACCGACCTCACTGGATCTGACCCCTTTGCTTCCAGTCTCGAAACTAGAGACTTCAGAGCCAGCAGACCTTGCACCACAGACCCAATACTCCCCCTCCGTAGACCCATTTCTGGGCCAAGCGTACAGCCCATTCCTCGAACGTCTTGACTCTCTGTCTGGAGTATCCACTAGATCCACCAGGAACCTTTTGGAACACAACATTGTGCTTCTTGTGGACCAGCTGTTGGTAGCCAGGGGGATTCCCTCACTTTCTAAAACCCATCCACCTGCAGGACTTGGGTTGTCTCATTCATGGACTCCATTTTACACTCCTCCTTCGACCATCTCAGTAATAAAGCCTTCTTCTCCAACATCGTTCTTGGAACTCATCACCTCGGCACCTACGGTGCATCTCACTCTGGCTCCGTATTTGTCCCTTTGGTCTTCGGTTCCTGCCGAGCTGGTCCTTCCTCAATCTGGGGATTGGGGGCTGGGCGCATCAGCCCGGGGTACGGTGCCGACTTTCTCCTCTGTTCCTTCCTCGGCACCAATGGCTGCATCCACGCTGATCCTGCTTGAGGCTGCATCCATGGGGGCGGGTCAATCAGAGCGGGGTGTGACCCTGGTCCTGAGGTCTTTCTCTGCTCTCGGCTCCCATCCCTCTTCGGGCGGGCCTGCCTTTCACACGATAAAGAGCACTGTTGCTTCTGGCAGAACTCCTTTGATGTTGGAACCCCAGTTTTCACCCCCTGAGCTACAGCTGTCACAGACCACCCCTCCGGGACACCAGGCAGAAAAGCCACAGGACAACCCTGTTCAGGGTGCCCTCTCTTTCGAGTCCTCCTCAGATACCCCCACTGAGGAGCTCCCTCGAAAGAAGACATGCAAGAGGAAGCATGTGGACTCGCCTGAGGAGTCCTTAACGGAAGACATGGATTATGATGATGGTGAAGAGTCCCCACAATCACCTCTTGATGATGTCTCCTCTGAGGAGTCTGTGTTCCTGTAGGCTTTTTGTGCCCGGCCTTCTACCTCTTGGGTGACTCTGCCTGCTGACGAGCTCATCCAGCTTGCCATTCAGTGCGCATGGAAGAACCCTGATTCCATTGCGTCAATCCCCGGAGACCAGACAAAATTCTGTCCCCAACCATGGGGAATCTGCACAGGTCCAAAGGGTTACCAGTTGATGGTATGGTGGTGGCAGTGGCCATGAAAAAGGACTTGGCTGAGGAAAGTCCCACTGACCACCTGCCCAACAGGGAGTCCTGGGCGGTGGACAGACTTGGGGAGTGTGTTTTTGCTTCAGGGACTTTTGCTATATGGTCCCTGAATTATTTGGCACATTTTACGAGGCTCCAGAGGGACTTGATCTCCGAACTGTCTGGGACTCTCTCAAGACAGTCGTCTGATGAGGCCAGGGGCAAAGTGGTCTCACAACCCTGGAATCAGTATTCAACTCGTCCATGAGGTTGCTCTCACACGCAACCAAAGGGGTGGCTAGAGCAGCGGGTTTGGGCATTATGAGGCGTCATGCCTGGATGCGCATCTGTGGCCTCGCTGATCCATTCAAGCCTTCCTTTCTGAATGCTCCCATCGAAGCTTCATCCCTTTTTGGCTCCAAAGTGAAGGACACGCTAGGCAGGTGCGAGCAAGATGGAAAATCCCTATCTGCCATAGGCCTACGGGTTTCCAACCCTCAACATATCTTCTCCAGGAAGCAGAGGAGTGGGAAAATGTGGCATAAGAAATCTCAGGGTCCTTTCTGTGCCGCACGTGATGGTGATAATACTCCCAGAGGCAGAGGAGGTAACAATTCTGGAATTCACCCCTATAGAGGCAGAGAGGGTCCTCACAACCAAGGCTCTAGGGACTCCTTCTCTGAATAGCCTTAACAGCGCTCGTGAGGAGTGGCCTGATTGCTTACCTCTGGAAGCAGTCGGTGGTCATTTCTCTGTGCACCAAGCTGCCTGCAATCTGTCACCACCAATCGTTGGGTGCAGAATATTATCACCAGAGGTTACACCATTCCCATTTTTTGTCAGACAAAATTTCCAAGAAAACTTCCCGACATTCTACCCAGTCAAAGAGAAGAAGCAGCTTCAGAGATTATAAAGCTGTCTCAAAAAAGAGTCATCCAACCAGTCCCACCAGACCAGTGCAGATCCGAATTTTACTCGAGATTCTTTTTGGTGCCAAAAAAGACAGGGGACTGGAGACCCATTTTGGATCTCAGCAGCTTAAACAGGTCTGTCACCCACACCAAATTCCAGATGGTCACCATTCAGTCCATCTTCCCTTTCAAAGAGAAGGCAATTGGATGTGATCTGTAGATCTCCGGAATGCGTATTACTACATCAAGCTGGACAAAAGCTCCAAGAGTCTGCTTTGCTTCCAGCTAGGAGCCAGTCATTACCAATTCCATGCCCTGCCGTTAGGTCGAATGCATGGCAGTGGTAACAGCTTACTTGAGACTAAAAGGATTCCGGGTGTTTCCATATCTAGATGACTGGCTCTTTACCACCCCCACCAAGCATCTTCTGGTAACTGCGCTACAACATGCTCTCTCTCTCTCTGGCAAAACTGTTGGGAATAAGAATACATTGGGAGAAATCAAATCTTATCCCTACACAACAAATAGAGTTCATTGGAGCAGTGTTCAGTACTCAGTCCTATCTGGTATCACTCCCTCTTCACAGACTCCATCAATTGAGGCTTCAAATCAGAGTTATTCTTTCTCAAACATCAGTCTCTGCAAGGGAAGTTCTTCAAGCTGTAGGTTCTATCGCTGCATCAATTCCAATAGTGCCTCTAGCAAAGCTACATATGCGAATCCTGCAATGGCTCCTTCTGTGTCAGTTGGTCCCAAACTGTCATCCCCTGGATTACAAGATACGAATAACCAGCTCCTGCAAGCAGGACCTGCTTTGGTGGATGAGGCCAGATGTAGATCTTTGAAGCTGCCCATTTCAACCCTCCCAGCCCACAGCCATTGTGACCATGGATGCTTCCCTGATTGGGTGTGGAGGACCATTTCCAGGGAAAGACTATCCAAGGCACATGGTCCACCTCAGAGACCCATCTGCATATCAGTGTTCTGGAACTGAAAACCATGCTGTTAGCATCGCAGGCATTCCATTCGGCTCTCCCCTCCGGGACAATTGCAATTCAATCAGACAATATGTCAATGGTCTGGTACATCAACAAGCAAGGAGGAACCAAGTCCTATACCATATGTCGAGTAGCCATGAGAATTTGGCAGTGGGCAATAGCTTCCAACCACTTTGTGATAGCAAGGCATATCCTGGGGAGCTCCAACTTGATTGCGGACAAACTGAGCAGATGCATCCTCATGCCCCACGAGTGGTCCCTCAACCCCGAGGTGGCATCTGTAATTTTCAGCCACTGGGGCCAGCCTTGCTGTGATCTTTTCTCTTCCCCATCAAACACCAAATGCAGCAGCTACTTCGCCCTACTTCCCCTGGAGGGGGAGTCACCGAGAGATGCTCTGATGCACGATTGGCCCACGGGACTTCTCTATGCCTATCCTCCCATTCCTCTGATACCACGTTTTCTAAAGAAACCTCTTTGGTTGAGATGCAAGGTGATCCTCATAGCCCCATTCTGGCCTCAACAAGTTTGGTTCCCCTTTCTTCAGCCTCACCTAGTATACCCGCCATGGATTCTAGACCCTCTACCAGATCTGATCACTCACCCCCATTGGTTGAGTCACCCGAACCTGTCCACTCTCAAGCTGATAGCTTGGTTTCTCCAATTCCACTAGTCATCAGCCAAGCTAATCTCTCCTCACCTGTTCGAGACATCGTTCTGGCCTCTCATAAACCATCCACCAGAAGACTATATCAGGATAAATGGAAAAGGTACTCCATTTGGTCCAAGGATAACATGCTAGACACATATTTGGCTCCATTTACTAAACTGCTTCAATACTTGGCTAAGTTTTTTTTGATAAAGGAGCCTCTGCCTCTGCAGTATGTGTGCAGCTAGCGGCAATTTCCAACTTCCACAGTGGTATAGATGGCACCCCTCTTATCTCTTTATGCCTCTGCAAGGCTTTCCTCAATGGGACCTCTCATCTCAGGTCTCCTCTCAGACAACCCATGGAACCATGGAACCTCACTTTAGTCCTCCAGTCTTTGACTCAAAAGCCCTTTGAGCCTCCTTCTAAGCACGTCCTAAAGTTTTTGTCTTGGAAATCTTTGTTCTTGATAGCCATTACCTCTGCCAGAAGAGTTAAAGACAGAGTGTCACTTCGGATGAACCCATCCTTTCTTCCCAAAGTTGTTTCCGAATTCTCTGTTAACCAGTCCATTGATCTACCAGTGTTTTTTCTGAATTTTGCAAGTAGAGGAGAGTATTGCCTTCACACCTTCGACGTACGTAGACAATTAAGATTTTACCTAGACAGGACCAAACCTATCCATAAATCTGAACAGCTTTTCATCTCCTTTTCGGGACCCAAAATGGGAGAAGCTGTTTCCAAGGTTACATTATCAAGATGGCTAAGGGACTGCATATGTGTCACCTATTCCCTCCATAATGAATCCATGCCAAAAGTTAAAGCCCACTCCACTAGATCTATGGCAACTTCTGTAGCATTCCATTCCAGGGCATCCATGGATGACATCTGTGCAGCAGCTGCTTGGGCTAAGCCTCATACCTTTAGCAGTCATTACAAATTGGACCTGGTCTCCAGAGGGGTAGCTGCCTTCAGCTCAATGGTACTCAGGAATATTCTTCCATAAGGGCCACCCATGGACCTCAAGGTAGCTTGGGATTCTGTCCCATCAGTGATGAATGGAAAGAAGATTAACAACATCAGATAAAGAAGTTATGTCTTACCATAATGTTCCATCTGTGTTGTTCATCTTCTTTCATTCATCACTTCCCACCCTCCTTCCCCCTCCAAAGGTTCCTGGGGGATGCTTTGGGTCTATGTGGTGCACTAGGGTACTTGCGTAGAAGTGGCCTCTGCTTTACTTCCTTTCTTAGCAAACTCGATCTGAGGTAACAGGGAGAAGAGAATTCTGGGTAGAGACATAGCTCGAGAGTTTTTTGGCTGGGGCGAGCTTTCTAATAGGCCGACTCAGTTCCGAGGGCTCAGAACCGAGCCCATCAGTGATGAAAGAAGGAAGATGAACAACACAGATGGAACGTTATGGTAAGACATAACTTCTTTTTTTGCACTTCCAAGCAAAACTTCTGAACCTTCTACACTTTGTTACATACTTGGAAACCATGTACATGCCCTTCCATTGTTCCATTGTAAATTGCATATCCAGTCTCTCTTCCCAATATTTTTTAATGTCCACTGATTAATTCTTACAGTCATTGTGTAATATTTTATATGCCGTACTAATTATCCCTTTTTTAACAGCAGCTTCTATTCTAGATTCAACTAAAAACTCTACCAAAGCAGATCTTTCACTTATTATTTTCCCTGTCCCTTTCTCTTTACCTGTACTCTGATATCAATCTGTCTATAGCCTGCAGTCCAAATGCATTCTTGGCATCATCTCATGCCTTTCCCTCTCTAGTTATTTGCTCCCAATAGTTTAGATCCTTTGCCAGTTTTTTCCAGTAAATTCCAGCTGTCTCTTGCCTATTCCCCGCATCCCTACTTACAGTCATCCCTATCTGCAAACTCTCCTTTTTCCATTCTTGTATTGGCTTATTTCTTAGAATACTTTATGCTACTTTATGAATATGATGTTTTTCACTTTTTACTTTCTCCAAATCTTTTTGTTTTCTAATACCATGATGGGAATGGACCCCATTCCCAAGTCAAAGTATGATTAAAGTTCATGAAATTTGTATTGTTTCAATCTTTGATGTCAGCCAGAAGTGCTCTTCACAGTACCTGCAATGTACCCAGTAATGACTCCTTCTGCAGCTCGTACGGAGTTACATATGTCTGTAATGGGTCTATATTAGTTCGCCGAATTATATCTTTAGTGAACACCTCTTCATCGACATGTAACCATCAAAAATAACTTCAGCGATTTCCCAGAGCACTAAAACAGTTACCCTGCAGCAAAAAGGAACAGACAACACACTAACTCAAACTCACCCAAATGGAGGGTTTCACCCCCCCCAACTGTATATGCCAATCAGACTACAGTGGGGAAAAAGGGCAATTGTGTAGCTGGCCAACTACTTAATTGCCCTGGGAAAATTCTAATCATGAAATGATTTTTGGCAGTTACATGTCGATGAAGAGATGATCGCTGAAAATATCTTTTGATGAACTAATATAGACCCATCCGTAACATATCTAAATACAATTATAGATTCTTTATTATAAGACCCGATCTGTTTTGTATGGCTGCTGTTATTCTCCTTAAGGATCTGCATCCAAAATCCCACTCTCCCTCCTTATTTGTTGAATTTCCCCCAATTTCATCATCATCTCTTTCCACTTTGAATTATATTCTTCTGCTTGTGTTATGTATATGAGCCTTTGTGTAGCTTTACAATATCCCTTCAAATCAGGTAATTATATACCACCTTGTTCTGTTGGAATGATCAACCTATGCCATTTGATCCTTGATCTCTTCCTGTCCCAGATAAATTCCTTCAACTCTTTATTAATTATTCTCAACAACTTCTCTTCTGGTTGATAAAAAATGCACCTGACCTGTATATAAAATTAAAAAGAACTAAAAACTTTTTCACTAATTGTATCTTAATAGCCATATCCATAGACAAGAGCTTTTGGTTTCAGTTTTTGTATTATGTTTTGTTTACAGTCTTCCCATATATCCTTAGCTGCCATAACAGAATCCTTTTAATCCATACTCCTAAATACTTCATTTTATTGTATCTCCATAAATTTGGGTATTGCTGGACCAATTCAAGTTTGGTACATAGTTTACAGCTATAGGCTTTGTTTTTATCTTCATTAATTTTATATCCCAAAAAGACTTGGAACTGTGTCAGAATGTTCCATAAGACTGAGATTTCCTTTTCTGGTTTTATTAGGTATGAAATTATATTGTCTGCAAATAAAGCCACCTTTTGTTGATTACAAGTTATATCCTTGAATTTCTTATTTTCTTTGCCAGTAACTCTAAATATAATGCAAATAACAAAGAGGAAAGAGGACACCTCTGCTTGGTTCCTCTGTTCAGACTCAACTTGTCAAAGAAGAGCCCTTCCACGTTAGTGTTTGCCTCTGAGCCTTCATATATCCTCCTGATTAACCTTATTGTATCAGGGAATGCAACTACTTCCTTCGCCTCTGATCATAAAAGTCCAGCTTTACTCTGGCAAATGCTTTCTCTGTATGAAGACCCAACAACAGCAACAGCATTTTCTTAAACTGTGCTTCCCTCTGGATCATCGTTGGTCAACTAATGTCAAATATTTGCCTTCCGTCCATAAAACCACATTGATCCATATAATCAAGTTTGACAACACCTTTACCATTATTTTAGCTATTACAGACATAAACACTTTATAATCATGGTTTAAAATTAAAATGGGCCTATATTAAGCTGGGTTTGATGAGTCTTTACTGTCTTTAGGTATTACAGCCACCATAGCTTTATTCCAGGATGTTGGTGCTTCGCCTCCTTTTTAACGTACTGCTAAACAAAACCTTCCAGATGTTTATCACTTTCTTCCATCTTAGCGTCCACACTGCCACAGGAACACCATCTATTCCTGGAAACTTTCCTGCATATTGAGTGTACACCACCATTTTTATCTCATCTCCTCCTATCTTAACTGTTAATTTTTGAACTTCATCTACCTTTAACCTTGGCATACTTAAGTCTTCCATAAATGTTTCATTTTGTGATCTTTCTTGATTTCCACATTCCTCTGCTTTATACAGATTTAGATAACATTTCCAAAATACCTAAAATACCTCTACAGGATCTGTAGTTATTTTTCTTGTTATAGGCTCAATAACTTTGGCAGTAACACTTTCTGCTTTCTGCTGCCTAAGTCACTGTGTAAATGTGTTTGTGCTTTGGAGTTATTATCAAAATAGTTGCCCTGATGTTTTCAATTTTCATTCATTCCTTAAATGAGGGTTTGGATCCAGTCATATCCTGACTCAGCGTTTCACTGAAAAAGCTTGTGGCTGCCAACAAACTCGGCGCCTTTCCTACACATAATCGCTATCCCTAACATCCCTCAGATCTTGTTTTTCTGCTTTCCACATCTACATGTGAGTCGCCTTCAACTCTTGGGCTAGTTGATTAAGATAAGTTACATTTCTACAAATTCTGTTCTTCTATAATTTTTTTTAATAAGTTCCTTTCGCTAAAAAGGTTTATTCTGTTGCCTAGAGCATCTGTCACTTTTATACTGTTTTACACCTTTTGTACACTAGACAGTGTAGTCTTCGCTACCATTGTTGGTAGGCCTTTCCTACCCTGTTTCTTTCTTCTTTACCTTTATAGTTAACCTTTTCCTTTCTCTTTTTGATAAAAAATGTCCTAGCTTATTTTACTGGACTTTTTCTTTCGAGTAATTGTATTTGGTGGTCACTGTCTGGATATTTTAGGGCAGAATTTTGAGTCTCCTTTTTGATGCCATCTGGTTATAAGTATTTACTACACAGTGTCTGAGAAAGGGTTTAAAAATGCAAGAAATGTGGGCATAAGATGCCTTTTTCAGATGCCCACACTCTGTGTGTTTACTGTATTTAAGGTCTGAACAGCTTGACCAAGATTGTGACATTTGTAGTGGGTTCAACCCCAGAGCTTTGACAGAAGGAAAAAATAAGTTAATTTTAAAGGGGGTTTGTTACTAACTCCCTTTTCTTAAAAGCCACCTACATTTCTGAAGTTCAATCTCCCAAAGAGTAAAACTAAGGACCACTTCAAAATGGTCCCAGACCTTCTCGGATTCCCCTGCATCTACTTGCTCGGAGCCTGCGTGGAAAGAAGGAAAAATTGGATCCAAAATGACTTGGGATCTGACCATCTTCCAGATCTGATCAGATATGTTTCAAGTCCTACTGAACCTCTGATCCAATGAGAAGCATACTGTGGCTCTGACTTCCATGGATCCTGAGTCCTTGCCATGGATTGTCTATTTGCCAAGCTTGGATCTGGTCTCTTCCAGGTGCCCTCCCTATTTTAGAGTAGCACTCAAAGTTACCTTCAATAATATCTTCTAATTTCTCCAGAAGTCCCACAGAGGCAGATGGCCGGAAATGATGATCTGGACATTCTTCCATGGAGCAAATTCATGAGGGAGTTCTCATGGTTCCTAGCCTGTTGGTTCAGGGAACACCATCCATCCTTACTGCACTCACTCAATAACAACTTCCTCTGACCCAACCTGTGATGTTAGGAGTCCTTGGATCTGAGTGTTCATGTCCCTTCTGGGTTAGATCCGAGAAGAGGCATCGTCTTCGGATCCCTCTGTTACTCTGGAGTGCACCCGAGCCCCGACAACTTCAGATCTGGGTTTCCTACTGTCACAGCTGAAGCTTCCAGGAAAGATCTGTGAGAGTCGGGTTCAACTCTGAGGTTTTCTGAGCCATCTCTCTTCCTGTTGGAGCTTCAGCTCTGGATAGTTGGACTCTGGCCTACTTCTCAGGTGGATTACTCTTGGAGGGCCAGATACTCATTTTCTCAGCTCTGTTGACTTCCTTCTCTCCCAATAGTCTGCTTTTGAGGTTGTGAAGAGGGCTTTCTCTGCTCCAGCAGGTCAGATGAGTTCTTTCCCTTCAGATACACCTTCAACGTCTCTGATGACTTTGCACCATGATCCTCAATATTCTTTTTCCATGGGGCCAGCGTACCCAAAACTTCCAGTCTACCCACAGGGTAATGCGTCATCTCTTCTGATACTTCTCTGGATCATCCCAATCGAAGTCCTAGGAAGAAGAAGTGCAAGAGAAGGCACTTGGACTCTCCTCAAGAGTCTATCACAGAGGATGCCAACTTTAATAAGGAAGAAGGGTCTCCCCAAATCACCACCCGATGACATCTCATTTGGAGACATTCTTGAGATCCCTTAAAACAGAAGGGTGGTTGGTCTGCCCAAAACCTAAACTCCCTGAGGAGTCAGTATTTCCTGGAAGGTTTTGGACTGACCTGTCTATCTCCTGGGTACTACACCGCCTCTGCTGAACTCATTGATTTGGTTTCTAGGTGGGCTGTGGAAGACATCTGATACAATTGGAGCCAATACCCAAGAGACCCTAGACAAGATTCTGGTCTTCCACTTGGTAGGAAGAGAGAATATTGAAGTAAAGGAGTACTGAAGTTGATGCAGTGATCATAGCTGCAGCTACAAATAAGGAACTTGCAGAATTAGAGTCTCCACTGTCCATCCTCTAATAGAGAATCTAAGGCACTGGACAGATTTGGGAGAGTGAGTTTATGCTTCAGCGACTTTTACTTTCAGATTGCTGAACTACTTGGCACACTTCCAAGAGACTGTAAATAGACTTGATCAAGAAACTTTCTAGAATCTCTTTTAGGAACTGTTACTGCTTTGAGGCTCAATCTTTGGCCTCACAGTTGGCTACCCTTCAATCTGTTACATATTAATCCATGAGGCTCATCTCACCTGCAGCAGAAGTTACCTCATGGGTCCGCGGTTCAGGTATTTCCATCAGGAGGCATACCTGGATGCACCACACCTGTGGTTTTGCAGAGCCCTTTAAGTCATCATTTGTCAGTGCTCCCTTTGATGGCTGCTCCTTGTTTGGCCCCAGCATAAAAGACCCTGTCCAGGTGTGAGAAAGACAGAAAGATCCTATGTGCAGTGGTAAGGCATGCATTTTCAACCTCATAAAGGACCTTTTTCAGGAATTGGGGGAGGTCAAAAGATGTAGTTCAGGAAGTCTCAGGGTCCTTTCCAGGAGACGTGGAGGTAGTTCCCCCAAAGTTGAGGTGGGGAAGCAATAATGGAAGAAGATACTGCTATGGCAGAGGAGGCCCACAAAACCGGGGTCTAGAGACTCATTTTCCAACAGACCCTTTCATCTCTCTTGAAGGGGAAACCTGATTGGCTTCCTCTGGAGGCAGTTGGGTCGCTTATCTCTGCACCAGGAAGCCTGGCTAAACATAGCAAAAGACACTTGTATGCAGAGAATTATATCCAGAGGTTTTTTATTCTTCTTTTCCCTACTACCTCTGTTATCCAGAAAACCCCCAATGTTCCACTCAATCATAGGGAAGCAGCAGCACTAGAAAATCAAAAATTGCTAGAAAAAAGTCATCATAGAGGCTCTCTCAGACCAAATGAGAATCTGGAACTTACTCGATTCTTTTTTGGTGTCGGGCTAGAAGACAGGATTGGATACCAGTTTTTGATCTCAGTCAATGTTGAATAAATTGGATTAGGACTCACCAAGTTCCAGATGGTCACAGTTAACTCTGTTCTGCCTTTTCTGGAGCAAGGATGGCTGGATGTGTGATAGACCTTCAGAATGCATACTGTTATATAAAAATGAACAGATGATCCAAGAAGGTACTCTACGCTTCCAGCCTGGAGAGCCAGTCACTTCCAATTCAGAGCACTGCTCTTTGGTCTCATAACAGCCCCCAGGGTGTTCACCAAGTGTATGGCAGTGGTACCAGCTTACTCTAGAGAGTGAAAGGATTTCGGGTGTTTTCACATTTAGATAACGGGCTTATTACCTCCCCAAATCCGAGCATCGACTGATACAAGCATACAGACCAAGTGTTACAGACTTGTTCGTAGATCTTGGAATAGCCATCAGTTACAAAAAGTTTCATTTACAACCAACCCAGACATTGGAATTCATAGGAGCAGTGTTCAACACAGTATATATGGTAGCCTCTCCTCCTCTTTTGAGATACAGACAATAAGAAATGGGTCAGGGAAATAATTTTGCAGTACCAGAATTTCAGTCCAGTTGATTCTGCAAGCCCCAGGAGCAATGTCATTGGCAGTAATTTTAGTTCCTTTAACAAGATATTATTACATGAAGATTCTCTGCAAGCGGATGCTAGTAACACAATGATTAATGCTCTTCTCAACCCCATGCTCTATCAAGATGAGAATAACTCAGATGTGTCAACACCTATACTTTCCTGGTGGATGCAGTCATAACAACTGTTAAAAGGTCATTCTTTCATTGTTCCTCAGCCCAAGGCCACCAAGTGACCATGTATGCTTCCCAGATTGGGTGGACATTTTCATACGGAAGACCAGTCCGAAGGCACTTGGTCCCCCTAAAGAGATCAACTTCCATGTCAATGTTCTGGAAATGAGAGCTGTGTATTTGGCATTGCAAACATTCCCACAAATCTTTCCTTCTCAGGCAGCTGGAATCAAAAACAGACAACATGTCCAGTAGAAGCCTGGTATATCAGCAGCTGAGGGAGAACAAGATCTGATCCTCTGTATCAAGAAGCCCTAAGGACGACAGCAATGAACGATACCTTCCAACTACTTTCTGATAGCAATGCATATTTGGAAGTCCAGTGCAATAGCAGACAAATTCAGAGCATGGGTCTGTTTTACTTGCCTCATGCGTGGTCTCTTAACAACAAAGTGAAGGAAATTATTTTTCAGTCGGTAGGATCCAGCCTCGCTGTGATCTTTTGCATCTCCCCCTGAACAACAAAAGTGCAGCAGCTTCTTTGCCCTGATCCCCCACTGGGCGAGTCACCGCGGGAGTACTCTGCTCCATGATCCCCCGGTCTTCTGTATGCTTATCCTCTGGACTCCCCTCATTCCCAAATTCCTTTAGAAAGCAGCCAGCTAGAAGAGCAAAAGTCATCCTCATTGCACATTACTGGCATTGACAGATTTGGTTCCCCCTTCCTTTGGCCTCATCTACTGTACCCACCTTGAATTCTGGATCCAACACCCAGACCTTCTTGTCTCAGTCAACAGGCATGGTTCATCCAGGTATCTGAAATCTTAAACTAACTTTCGAATGTTTTTCTCCAATTCCTTTTAATAGCCAGGCAACCAATACTTTCTTCCTCTGTCCATTCCACACACACTTATTTTCCCCATAAACCTTCTACTAGGAAACTTTGCGGGACTAAATAGAGAAGGTTTGTTTATTGGGCAGAGCAGAATCAAGATAAACCCATTCTCAGCTCTGATTCATTCTGTTCTTGAATTTTAGTGAGTTTGTTTAATGGGGGTGCTAGTTCATCGACTTATTAAAAGTTCATCTCAAGAGCTGATCTCTGACTTTTCGTGTAGGGTTTCAAAAGTCTTCCCTGGCTTCCTCTAAACTGTGCAAAAGCCTTTTTGAGCAATGTCCACTCATCTTCTTAGACCCCTTATAAAGACCCCCATACCACCATGGATTCAAATTTGGTACTGCAAGCCTATAGTACATTTCTTTCCTCTGAACCTGTGAAGTTAAATGTGATCTAAAAAATTTTTGATATGGAAAACTGTCTTTTTAGTTGCAGTTACATCTAAGCTAGGAAAATTTCAGAACTTCAAGCATTATCTTCTAAGCCCCCACCACTCGTGAGGCAAGGTCACCTCTAGTAACAGTGGCACCCTTCCTACCTACAGGTGGTGTCAGAATCCAACATTAACCAAACCATTAACCTGCCAGTATTCTTCCCACACTTTTGCAAATAAAGGAGAATATATGCTGCACTTACTGGATGTTCATAGACAATTACATTTCTACCTACATAGAACAAAAAGAGGTTAGAAAGACAGGTCAGCTGTTTGTGTGTCCTTTGGCACATAGTATGTTGGGTGAATGAATTACAAAGGTAACTCTAGCTAGATGGTTGACAGATTGCATTTCATCTCATGTGCAACAAATTGAATCTCTACCAAAACTAACCAAAAGGCTCATTCAATGGTCAGATCTATGGCTTAGCTTCTACTGTATTCCAGTCTGGACCCTGTATGGAAGACATATGTGTGACTGTGAATCTCTAGTCAAATCCTCTATACCTTTATCACTCACTACAAACTAGACCTAGTCTCTAAGGGAAAGGGTGGCTCTTTGGCTCAACCGTACTCAGGAATATCCTTCCTTAGAGTCCACCCAGGGATTTAGGTAGCTGGGGACTTTTGCCCCATCAGTTGAGAATGAGTGAAAATTGACACATATCAGATAAAGAAGTTATTCTGTGCTGTCCATTTTCATTCTTCCTCAACTCCCACCCTCCATCCCCTCCATTTATTGCAAAATGATGTCTTGAGGATATGAGACTCTTAGGGACACCATATGTCTCTTTTGTTGAACTCCAGTTATGGCAGTTCTTGTAGTTTTCTCTCTCTCAAACTGTAAATAGGATTGTAGGAACTTTTAGGGATAGAGGCATTATGTGTAGGAAGGAAGAGCTCGAGAGTTTGTCTGAGGCCACGGAAGCTAATGCTGTAATGGTCAGGAAGTCAGATCCGAACCCTTCAGTTGAGGGAAGAATGAAAATGGACAACACAGATGGAACTTATTATGGAAGTACATAACTTTCTTTTTTAACAGCAATCGCTTCTAAACCTCGTGCATATTATGCATATTCTCCTCTTATTTTTCCTTTTGTACTTGTACCAACTTTTATTTCGTGTCTTCCTGTTTTGTGAGAATCCCTTATTCTGCTATACTTAAATCTTTGTCAGCCCCTGTAAATAATTCCTGCTACTTCTTAACCATAGCTGTCTTTCTTTTATTTCTACCCTATTTTTTAAACTCCACTTTCATTGCTTATCCCACCCACTAGCCTATAACTCTTGCAAATAAATGTGTAGCTTCCCTAATAACTCTCAAATAATTTCCCACTGCCCGCCTCCTTTAAATTACTCTCTTTTTAACAAGTAGGTGGGGAAGTATCAGTATCTCATTTTTAATTCATTACTCTGCATTTTTATCTTAGTTGTTATTGGTGTATGATCTGAAATAGTTATTGGATGCATGCCAAAGCTTTCAATTAAATGCATATGCTCCTGCAAAGTATAATTTCTGTCCGGTCTAGTCCAGTTATTGTACCATGTGGAATAATATATAGATTTTGCCCAAGTTCCTGCTACTGAATTCACATCTTCCATGCCAAGTATTTTCATACATTTATTCAGAAATCTACCCTCTTTTGCTATATTTTCCCATCCAGGTCCCCCAGATACATCTTCAGTTTTGAAAATCAAGTTACAGTCTCCACCTATAAGTAATATTTTCTGCTGAAAGCTGATTATTTCTCCCCACATTTTCTTAAGCTCCATAATAGCAGTTTTAGATGAAATATAAATACATGCCAGTGTAATCATCCGCCCTTGCCATTATCCCCTTACTGCCACAAATCTACCATTATCTTTTGTTTTCCTCTCTTTATATATCACTAATGAAGCTCCCCTTAGCAATTTGTATAAGTACTCACCTTTTCCTTTGTCCCCTGATACTCTGATGAATAGTCATCCTAATGTCCTTTCTTTATCAAACCCACATGCTCACTTCTTTTCAAATGTGTCTTCCTGTAGCATTGCTATTTGCACTCTGCATACGTTTTAATATAATTCAGTACACTTTACCTTTTGTCTATACCTTTGAGGACTGAGACGAATCCCTCCAACTCTGGGCCAGTAATCAAGGAGCCTCAATCTTCACCACTGGCACCTGTGGGGAACGCTCACTGGGAGGATAACAGGTACACACACACATATCTGCAGATGCAGCACCTTGATCAAGCACAATCAAGCACAATTTCCCTTAAAGCACACAGGGACACACAGCCGGTCTCGCGGCTGGTTCCTCTCTTTTCTCCAGATCCCCAATAAGACTCCCCACTGGCACAGATATAGAATTGAGTCCTTAGCCAGGGTTCCAAGCCAGTCCACCAACACTCTCTCTGTCCAGCCAGTGCTTTGTGTCCCTGCCCATGTAGCTGGGTAATAACTCTATTTGATGACCAGGAAAAAAACAGCTACTGCAAGAAGCAACGGTGGAACGTAGCTAGGAAAGCAATAAACGGCTCGAAACTGAGACAAAATATGACCAGATTAAGCGGAGCTGGTGCGCACTGATAGACCTATAATATCAACCAAAACTTCGTTGCCAAACATATGACGTGTATAAAAAGCACAATAATACTTCACTCCACTAGATGAATTTCCAAATGCTGGATGCGCTTGGCAAAAACAGTACACATAACAAATTAAGCGATCAACAGAAGAAGTAACTGTCACTGTCACAGTCGGAAAAAAAATAAAAATTGTTTTAAATTTTTAAGGGAAAGGCTGCTTGAACAACACAGATGGAACGTTATGGTAAGACATAACTTCTTTTTTTGCACTTCCAAGCAAAACTTCTGAACCTTCTACACTTTGTTACATACTTGGAAACCATGTACATGCCCTCCCATTGTTCCCTTGTAAATTGCTTATCCAGTCTCTCTTCCCAATATTTTTTAATGTCCACTGATTAATTCTTAGAGTCATTGTGTAATATTTTATATGCCGTACTAATTATCCCTTTTTTAACAGCAGCTTCTATTCTAGATTCAACTAAAATCTCTACCAAAGCAGATCTTTCACTTATTATTTTCCCTGTCCCTTTCTCTTTACCTGTACTCTGATACCAATCTGTCTATAGCCTGCAGTCCGAATGCATTCTTGGCCTCATCTCATGCCTTTCCCTCTCTAGTTATTTGCTCCCAGTAGTTTAGATCCTTTGCCAGTTTTTTCCAGTAAATTCCAGCTGTCTTTTGCCTATTCCCCGCATCCCTACTTACAGTCATCCCTATCTGCAAACTCTCCTTTTTCCATTCTTGTATTGGCTTATTTCTTAGAATACTTTATGCTACTTTATGAATATGATGTTTTTCACTTTTTACTTTCTCCAAATATTTTGGGTTTGTAATACCATGAAGGGAATGGATCCCATTCCCAAGTCAAAGTATGATTAAAGTTCATGAAATTTGTATTGTTTCAATCTTTGATGTCAGCCAGAAGTGCTCTTCACAGTACCTGCAATGTACCCAGTAATGACTCCTTCTGCAGCTCGTACGGAGTTACATATGTCTGTAATGGGTCTATATTAGTTCGCCGAATTATATCTTTAGTGAACACCTCTTCATCGACATGTAACCATCAAAAATAACTTCAGCGATTTCCCAGAGCACTAAAACAGTTACCCTGCAGCAAAAAGGAACAGACAACACACTAACTCAAACTCACCCAAATGGAGGGTTTCACCCCCCCCAACTGTATATGCCAATCAGACTACAGTGGGGAAAAGGGCAAAGTTGTGTAGCTGGCCAACTACTTAATTGCCCTGGGAAAATTCTGCGAATCGCGGAAATGATTTTTGGCAGTTACATGTCGATGAAGAGATGATCGCTGAAAATATCTTTTGATGAACTAATATAGACCCATCCGTAACATATCTAAATACAATTATAGATTCTTTATTATAAGACCCGATCTGTTTTGTATGGCTGCTGTTATTCTCCTTAAGGATCTGCATCCAAAATCCCACTCTCCCTCCTTATTTGTTGAATTTCCCCCAATTTCATCATCATCTCTTTCCACTTTGAATTATATTCTTCTGCTTGTGTTATGTATATGAGCCTTTGTGTAGCTTTACAATATCCCTTCAAATCAGGTAATTATATACCACCTTGTTCTGTTGGAATGATCAACCTATGCCATTTGATCCTTGATCTCTTCCTGTCCCAGATAAATTCCTTCAACTCTTTATTAATTATTCTCAACAACTTCTCTTCTGGTTGATAAAAAATGCACCTGACCTGTATATAAAATTAAAAGAACTAAAAACTTTTTCACTAATTGTATCTTAATAGCCATATCCATAGACAAGAGCTTTTGGTTTCTCAGTTTTTGTATTATGTTTTGTTTACAGTCTTCCCATATATCCTTAGCTGCCATAACAGAATCCTTTTTAATCCATACTCCTAAATACTTCATTTTATTGTATCTCCATAAATTTGGGTATTGCTGGACCAATTCAAGTTTGGTACATAGTTTACAGCTATAGGCTTTGTTTTATCTTCATTAATTTTATATCCCAAAAAGACTTGGAACTGTGTCAGAATGTTCCATAAGACTGAGATTTCCTTTTCTGGTTTTATTAGGTATGAAATTATATTGTCTGCAAATAAAGCCACCTTTTGTTGATTACAAGTTATATCCTTGAATTTCTTATTTTCTTTGCCAGTAACTCTAAATATAATGCAAATAACAAAGAGGAAAGAGGACACCTCTGCTTGGTTCCTCTGTTCAGACTCAACTTGTCAAAGAAGAGCCCTTCCACGTTAGTGTTTGCCTCTGAGCCTTCATATATCCTCCTGATTAACCTTATTGTATCAGGGAATGCAACTGCTTCCTTCGCCCTGATCATAAAAGTCCAGCTTTACTCTGGCAAATGCTTTCTCTGTATGAAGACCCAACAACAGCAACAGCATTTTCTTAAACTGTGCTTCCCTCTGGATCATCGTTGGTCAACTAATGTCAAATATTTGCCTTCCGTCCATAAAACCACATTGATCCATATAATCAAGTTTGACAACACCTTTACCATTATTTTAGCTATTACAGACATAAACACTTTATAATCATGGTTTAAAATTAAAATGGGCCTATATTAAGCTGGGTTTGATGAGTCTTTACTGTCTTTAGGTATTACAGCCACCATAGCTTTATTCCAGGATGTTGGTGCTTCGCCTCCTTTTTAACGTACTGCTAAACAAAACCTTCCAGATGTTTATCACTTTCTTCCATCTTAGCGTCCACACTGCCACAGGAACACCATCTATTCCTGGAAACTTTCCTGCATATTGAGTGTACACCACCATTTTATCTCATCTCCTCCTATCTTAACTGTTAATTTTGAACTTCATCTACCTTTAACCTTGGCATACTTAAGTCTTCCATAAATGTTTCATTTTGTGATCTTTCTTGATTTCCACATTCCTCTGCTTTATACAGATTTAGATAACATTTCCAAAATACCTAAAATACCTCTACAGGATCTGTAGTTATTTTTCTTGTTATAGGCTCAATAACTTTGGCAGTAACACTTTCTGCTTTCTGCTGCCTAAGTCACTGTGTAAATGTGTTTGTGCTTTGGAGTTATTATCAAAATAGTTGCCCTGATGTTTTCAATTTTCATTCATTCCTTAAATGAGGGGTTTGGATCCAGTCATATCCGACTCAGCCGTTTCACTAGCTTGTGGCTGCCAACAAACTCTCGAGCGCCTTTCCTACACATAATGCGCTATCCCTAACATCCCTCAGATCTTGTTTTCTGCTTTCACATCTACATGTGGTCGCCTTCAACTCTTGGGCTAGTTGATTAAGATAAGTGCATTTCTACAAATTCTGTTCTTCATAATTTTTAATAAGTTCCTTTTCGCAAAAAGGTTTATTCTGTTGCCTAGAGCATCTGTCACTTTTATATACTGTTTTACACCTTTTGTACACTAGACAGTGTAGTCTTCGCTACCATTGTTGGTAGGCCTTTCCTACCCTGTTTCTTTCTTCTTTACCTTTATAGTTAACCTTTCCTTTCTCTTTTTGATAAAAAAATGTCCTAGCTTATTTTTACTGGACTTTTCTTTCGAGTAATTGTATTTGGTGGTCACTGTCTGGATATTTTAGGGCAGAATTTTTGAGTCTCCTTTTGATATCTGGTTATAAGTATTTACTTTACACAGTGTCTGAGAAAGGGTTTAAAAAATGCAAGAAATGTGGGCATAAGATGCCTTTTTCAGATGCCCACACTCTGTGTGTTTACTGTTTAAGGTCTGAACAGCTTGACCAAGATTGTGACATTTGTAGTGGGTTCAACCCCAGAGCTTTGACAGAAGGAAAAAAATAAGTTAATTTTAAAGGGTTTGTTACTAACTCCCTTTTCTTAAGCCATTTCTGAAGTTCAATCTCCCAAGAGTAAAACTAAGGACCCTTCAAAATGGTCCAGACCTTCGGATTCCCCTGCATCTACTTGCTCGGAGCCGTGGAAAAGAAGGAAAAATTGGATCCAAAATGACTTGGGATCTGACCATCTTCAGATCTGATCAGATATGTTTCAAGTCCTACAACCTCTGATCCAATGAAGCATACTGTGGCTCTGACTTCCTTGGATCCTGAGTCCTTGCCATGGATTGTCTATTTGCCAAGCTTGGATCTGGTCTCTTCCAGGGTGCCCTCCCTATTTTTAGAGTAGCACTCAAAATTACCTTCAATAATATCTTCTAATTTCTCCAGAAGTCCCACAGAGGCAGATGTGGAAATGATGATCTGGACATTCTTCATGGAGCAAATTCATAAGGGAGTTCTCATGGTTCCTAGCCCGTTGGTTCAGGAACACCATCCATCTTACCACTCCACCAATAACAACTCCTCTGACCCAACCTGTGATGTTAGAGTCCTTGGATCTGAGTGTTCATGTCCCTTCTGGGTTAGATCCGAAGAGAGCATCGTCTTCGGATCCCTCTGTTACTCTGAGTGCACCGGCCCCGACAACTTCAGATCTGGCCTACTGTCACAGCTGAAGCTTCCAGGAAAGATCTGTGAGAGTCGGTTCAACTCTGAGGTTTTCTGAGCCATCTCTTCCTGTTGGAGCTTCAGCTCTGGATAGTTGGACTCTGGCCTACTTCTCAGGTGGATTACTCTTGGAGGGCCAGATACTCATTTTCTCAGCTCTGTTGACTTCCTTCTCTCCTGAATAGTCTGCTTTTGAGGTTGTGAAGAGGGCTTTCTCTGCTCCAGCAGGTCAGATGAGTCTTTCCCCTTCAGATACACCTTCAACGTCTCTGATGACTTTGCACCATGATCCTCAATATTCTTTTCCATGGGGCCAGCGTACCCAAAACTTCCAGTCTACCCACAGGGTAATGTCATCTCTTCTGATACTTCTCTGGATCATCCCACCGAAGTCCCTAGGAAGAAGAAGTGCAAGAGAAGGCACTTGGACTCTCCTCAAGAGTCTATCACAGAGGATGCCAACTTTAATAAGGAAGAAGGGTCTCCCAAATCACCACCCGATGACATCTCATTTGGAGACATTCTTGAGATCCTTAAACAGAAGGGTGGTTGGTCTGCCCAAAACTCGACTCCTGAGGAGTCAGTATTTCTGGAAGGTTTTTGGACTGACCTGTCTATCTCCTGGGTTACACCGCCCTCTGCTGAACTCATTGATTTGGTTTCTAGGTGGGCGTGGAAGACGCCTGATACAATTGAGCCAATACCCAAGAGACCAGACAAGATTCTGGTTCCACTGGTAGGAAGAGAATATTGAAGTAAAGGAGTACCAGTTGATGCAGTGATCATAGCGGCAGCTACAAATAAGGAACTTGCAGAACAGAGTTCCACTGTCCATCCCCTAATAGAGAATCTAAGGCACTGGACAGATTTGGGAAGTGAGTTTATGCTTCAGCGACTTTTACTTTCAGATTGCTGAACTACTTGGCACACTTCCAGAGACTGTAAATAGACTTGATCAAGAAACTTTCAGAATCTCTTTTAGGAACTGTTACTGCTGAGGCTCAATCTTTGGCCTCACAGTTGGCTACCCTTCAATCTGTTACATATTAATCCATGAGGCTCATCTCACATGCAGCAGAAGGTACCTCAAGGGTCACGGGTTCAGGTATTTCCATCAGGAGGCATACCTGGATGCACCTGTGTGGTTTTGCAGAGCCCTTTAAGTCATCATTTGTCAGTGCTCCCTTTGATGGCTCTTCCTTGTTTGGCCCCAGCATAAAAGACCCTGTCCAGGTGTGAGAAAGACAGAAAGATCCTATGTGCAGTGGGCATGCATTTTTCAACCTCATAAAGGACCTTTTTCAGGAATTGGGGGAGGTCAAAAGATGTAGTTCAGGAAGTCTCAGGGTCCTTTCCAGGAGACGTGGAGGTAGTTCCCCCAAAGTTAGAGGGGGAAGCAATAATGGAAGAAGATACTGCTATGGCAGAGGAGGCCCACAAAACCGGGGTCTAGAGACTCATTTTCCAACAGACCCTTTCATCTCTCTTGAAGGGGGAAACCTGATTGGCTTCCTCTGGAGGCAGTTGGGTCGCTTATCTCTGCACCAGGAAGCCTGGCTAAACATAGCAAAAGACACTTGTATGCAGAGAATTATATCCAGAGGTTTTATTATTCTCTTTTCCCTACTACCTCTGTTATCCAGGAAAACCCCCAATGTTCCACTCAATCATAGGGAAGCAGCAGCACTAGAAAATCAAAAATTGCTAGAAAAAAGTCATCATAGAGGCCTCTCCAGACCAAATAGAATCTGGAACTTACTCGATTCTTTTTAGTGCCGAAGAAGACAGGGGATTGGATACCAGTTTTTGATCTCAGTGTGTTGAATAAATTGGTTAGACTCACCAAGTTCCAGATGGTCACAGTTAACTCTGTTCTGCCTTTTCTGAGCAAGGATGGCTGGATGTGCTTGATAGACCTTCAGAATGCATACTGTTATATAAAAATGAACAGATGATCCAGAAGGTACTTACGCTTCAGCTGGAAGCCAGTCACTTCCAATTCAGAGCACTGCTCTTTGGTCTCATAACAGCCCCCAGGGTGTTCACCAAGTGTATGGCAGTGGTAGCAGCTCACTATAGAGACTGAAAGGATTTCGGGTGTTTCCACATTTAGATAACTGGCTTATTACCTCCCCAACCAGGCATCGACTGATACAAGCATAAGACCAAGTGTTACAGACTTGTTCAGATCTTGGAATAGCCATCAGTTACAAAAAGTTTCATTTACAACCAACCCAGACATTGGAATTCATAGGAGCAGTGTTCAACACAGTATATATGGTAGCCTCTCCTCCTCTTTTGAGAGTACAGACAATAAGGAAATGGGTCAGGGAAATAATTTGCAGTACCAGAATTTCAGTCCAGTTGATTCTGCAAGCCCCAGGAGCAATGTCATTGGCAGTAATTTTAGTTCCTTTAACAAGATATTACATGAAGATTCTGCAACGGATGCTAGTAACACAATGATTAATGCTCTCTCAACCCATGTCGACGAAGATGAGAATAACTCAGATGTGTCAACACTATCTTTCCTGGTGGATGCAGTCATAACAACTGTTAAAAGGTCATTCTTTCATTGTTCCTCAGCCCAAGGCCATAGTGACCATGTATGCTTCCCAGATTGGGTGGACATTTTCTGCGGAAGACAGTCCAAGGCACTTGGTCCCCTAAAGAGATCAACTTCCATGTCAATGTTCTGGAAATGAGAGCTGTGTATTTGGCATTGCAAACATTCCACAAATCTTTCCTTCTCAGGCAGCTGGAATCAAAACAGACAACATGTCAGTAGTTTGGTATATCAGCAGCTGAGGGAGAACAAGATCTGATCCTCTGTATCAAGAAGCCCTAAGGACGTGGCAATGAACGATACCTTCCAACTACTTTCTGATAGCAATGCATATTTCGGGGAAGTCCAGTGCAATAGCAGACAAATTGAGCAGGTCTGTTTTACTGCCTCATGCGTGGTCTCTTAACAACAAAGTGAAGGAAATTATTTTCAGTCGGTAGGACCAGCCTCGCTGTGATCTTTTTGCATCTCCCCCCTGAACAACAAGTGCAGCAGCTTCTTTGCCCTGATCCCCCACTGGGCGAGTCACCGTGGAGTACTCTGCTCCATGATCCCCCCCCCCCCGGTCTTCTGTATGCTTATCCTCTGACTCCCCTCATTCCCAAATTCCTTTAGAAAGCAGCCAGCTAGAAGAGCAAAGTCATCCTCATTGCACATTACTGGCATTGACAGATTTGGTTCCCCTTCCTTTGGCCTCATCTACTGTACCCACCTTGAATTCTGGATCCAACACCAGACCTTCTGTCTCAGTCAACAGGCATGGTTCATCCAGGTATCTGAAATCTTAAACTAACTGAATGTTTTTCTCCAATTCCTTTAATAGCCAGGCAACCAATACTTTCTTCCTCTGTCCATTCCACACACTTATTTTCCCATAAACCTTCTACTAGGAAACTTTGCAGGACTAAATAGAGAAGGTTTGTTTATTGGGCAGAGCAGAATCAGATAAACCCATTCTCAGCTCTGATTCATTCTGTTCTTGAATTTTTAGTGAGTTTGTTTAATGAGGGTGCTAGTTCATCGACTATTAAAGTTCATCTCGCAGCAATCTCTGACTTTCGTGTAGGGTTTCAAAAGTCTTCCCTGGCTTCCTCTAAACTGTGCAAAGCCTTTTTGAAACGTACTCATCTTCTTAGACCCCCTTATAAAGACCCCATACCACCATGGGATTCAAATTTGGTACTGCAAGCCTTAGTACATTCTTCCTCTGAACCTGCAGTTAAATGTGATCTAAAATTTTTGATATGGAAAACTGTCTTTTTAGTTGCAGTTACATCTGCTAGGAAAATTTCAGAACTTCAAGCATTATCTTCTAAGCCCCCATACGTGAGGTAAGGTCACCTCAGTAACAGTGCTTCCTTCCTACCTAAGGTGGTGTCAGAATCCAACATTAACCAAACCATTAACCTGCCAGTATTCTTCCCACACTTTGCAAATAAAGGAGAATATATGCTGCACTTACTGGATGTTCATAGACAATTACATTTCTACCTACATAGAACAAAGAGGTTAGAAAGACAGGTCAGCTGTTTGTGTCCTTTGCACATAGTATGTTGGGTGAATGAATTACAAAGGTAACTCTAGCTAGATGGTTGACAGATTGCATTTCATTCATGTGCAACAAATTGAATCTCTTCTTACCAAAACTATTAAAGGCTCATTCAGTCAGATCTATGGCGACTTCTACTGTATTCCAGTCTGGACCCTGTATGGAAGACATATGTGTGACTGCAACTTAGTCAAATCCTCATACCTTTATCACTCACTACAAACTAGACCTAGTCTCAAGGGAAAGGGTGGCCTTTGGCTCAACCGTACTCAGGAATATCCTTCCTTAGAGTCCACCCAGGGATTTAGGTAGCTGGGGACTTTGCCCCATCAGTTGAGGAATGAGTGAAAATTGACAATATCAGATAAAGAAGTTATCTGTGTTGTCCATTTTCATTCTTCCTCAACTCCCCACCCTCCATCCCCCTCCATTTATTGCAAATGATGTCTTGAGGAATGAGACTCTTAGGGACACCATATGTCTCTTTTGTTGAACTCCAGTTATGGCAGTTCTTTTGTAGTTTCTCTCTCTCAAACTGTAAATAGGATTGTAGGAACTTTAGGGATAGAGCATTATGTGTAGGAAAAGAGCTCGAGAGTTTGTCTGAGGCCACGAGCTAATGTAATGGTCAAGTCAGATCCGAACCCTTCAGTTGAGGAAGAATGAAAATGGACAACACAGATGGAACATTATGGAAGTACATAACTTTCTTTTTTAACAGCAATCGTTCTAAACTCGTGCATATTATGCATATTCTCCCTTATTTTCCTTTTGTACTGTACAACTGCGTGTCTTCCTGTTTTGTGAGAATCCCCTTATTCTGCTATACTTAAATCTTTGTCAGCCCCTGTAAATAATTCCTGCTACTTCTTAACCATAGCTGTCTTTCTTTTATTTCTACCCTATTTTTAAACTCCACTTTCATTGTATCCCACCCACTAGCTATAACTTGCAAATAAATGTGTAGCTTCCCTAATAACTCTCAAATAATTTCCACTGCCCGTTCCTTAAATTACTCTCTTTTTAACAAGTAGGTGGGGAAGTATCAGTATCTCATTTTTAATTCATTACTCTGCATTTTTATCTTAGTTGTTATTGGTGTATGATCTGAAATAGTTATTGGATGCATGCCAAAGCTTTCAATTAAATGCATATGCTCCTGCAAAGTATAATTTCTGTCCGGTCTAGTCCAGTTATTGTACCATGTGGAATAATATATAGATTTTGCCCAAGTTCCTGCTACTGAATTCACATCTTCCATGCCAAGTATTTTCATACATTTATTCAGAAATCTACCCTCTTTTGCTATATTTTCCCATCCAGGTCCCCCAGATACATCTTCAGTTTTGAAAATCAAGTTACAGTCTCCACCTATAAGTAATTTTCCCTGCTGACAGCTGATTATTTCTCCCCAAATTTTCTTAAGCTCCATAATAGCAGTTTTAGATGTAATATAAATACATGCCAGTGTAACCCTCCTCCCTTGCCAGTATCCCCTTACCACCACAAATCTAACATTATTATCTTTTTGTTTTCCTCTTATATCACTAATGAAGCTCCCCTAGCAATTTGTATAAGTACTCACCTTTTCCTTTGTCCCTGATACTCTGATGAATAGTCATCCTAATGTCCTTTCTTTATCAAACCCACATGCTCACTTCTTTTCAAATGTGTCTCCTGTAGCATTGCTATTTGCACTCTGCATTTTTAATATAATTCAGTACACTTACCTTTTTGTCTATACCTTTGAGGACTGAGACGACCCTCCAACTCTGGGCCAGTAATCAAGGAGCCTCAATCTTCACCACTGGCACCTGTGGGGAACGCTCACTGGGAGGATAACAGGTACACACACAATATCTGCAGATGCAGCTTTCTGGATCAAGCACAATCAAGCACAATTTCCCTTAAAAGCACACAGGGAACACAGCCGGTCTGCGGCTGGTTCCTCTCTCTTTCTCCAGATCCCCAATAAGACTCCCCACTGGCACAGATATAGAATTGAGTCCTTAGCCAGGGTTCCAAGCCAAGTCCACCAACACTCTCTCTGTCCAGCCAGTGCTTTGTGTCCCTGCCCATGTAGCTGGCACACTCTATTTGATGACCAGGAAAAAAACAGCTACTGCAAGAAGCAACGGTGGAACGTAGCTAGGAAAGCAATAAACGGCTCGAAACTGAGACAAAATATGACCAGATTAGCGGAGCTGGTGCACTGATGAATATAATATCAACCAAAACTGTTGCCAAACATATGACGTGTATAAAAGCACACACTTCACTCCACTAGATGAATTTCCAAATGCTGGATGCGCTTGTAAAAACAGTACATAACAAATTGCGATCAACAGAAGAAAACTGTCACTGTCACAGTCACATAAGTGTAAATATACGAATACCAAATCCCAAAAGTTCATAGGTTCATAGGTTCATACTAGGCTATCTGCCCGAGGGCATTTATAAGCCTAGCCCATTGTTTTGTGGCTTACGCCACCCCTTTAGTATGGGGAACTATACCCATTATTTTGCTGTGCCTCTGTCGAGCAGTGACACTGAGGTAATTCCTGTTGAAAGCTGAATCCTTTAATGAGCATCAATAACATATTCCAGAAGCACTAGTTTAGCGCTTTCATCTGCACCATCGCAGACTTCCTCAGAACTAGTGCTTACTACAAAATCCTTTGATTAAAAACACATTTTGGCGCCAACTTTTGAATTTTCATTTAAAGAGACATACACCCCCTACGTCTCTGTGTACATTATAAAGTTAAAAACATGGTAATATATATGTAATAAATTATATAAGATTTGTACTAAATATAAAAAACATCACTAAAACTTTTTATAAAAACTTTCCATTATGAAAAATTATGAATCCAATATTAAGAAAGGTTTAATGCTAATGAAATCATTAATACCTGGATTTCTAGTTGAATCAGTCAAAATCTGCCATTTGCTCTCCTTACAGGCTAATCTGGTTTTCCAATCACCCCCAAATGGTATCACTTTCTCCTCATCTATAATAAAGAATAAAAAAGTATGTTCTTCACCACATTTTTTGATATGTCTATATAGTGCATTTTTACTGTCCATTTTCTTAATTCTGTAATAATGTTCAGAATTCGCTTTTAACTCCCTTTCTGTTTTGCCTATATAATAGGCCGAACATTGTTTACATTGAGCTAGATACACTATGTGTTTAGTGCAACAATTACCACCTATACTCCTTATCCTAGTGTGATTGATATCATCCAAAACAATATCACTATTGGTATTAATGTATTTACATTGGTTGCATCTTCCACACTTTCTAGTAAATACCTTTCCTTTATTATATTCACCCATTTTGGCTTTGAACTTTCCAATAACTTTTTTATATTGGGACCTGTCTTATACACAATCCTAGGTTTTTCTCCTAAGATCTTTTTATTACCATCTGTAATTGTTATTATGTCCCAATATTTGTTGAGAATATCCTTAATCATTACACAATAAGGGGTATAGGTCAAAACACATACCCTACCCATATGTCCATTTTCAACATGTATATTTCCTTTAGTCTCCCTAACATGACCCAATAAGGGTTTGAATTTTAATCCCCATTGGGATTTTACATATTCAATAGTGTCCTTGATCATAGCCATAGGGTATCCCCTATTTTCAAATAATTTCGCAAGAAGTTCCATTTCTCCTTCCATACATTTTCTAGTTGATGACATTCTGGCACATCTAATACATTGTCCCTTAATTATATTCTTAAAGATGTGTGGTGGATGTTCACTTCCAAAATATAGGTAATCATTGGAGAATGTACTTTTTCGATGTATCTTGGAGGTAAAGCCCTCATCTGTTAAACCTATATACACATCTAGATAGGCAAGACCCACATTACTAAGATTTTGAGTGAACTTAAGATAATTAGTCGTACCGTTGATATATTCAATAAATCGTATTATCGTCTGCGGCTGGTTCCTCTCTCTTTCTCCAGATCCCCAATAAGACTCCCCACTGGCACAGATATAGAATTGAGTCCTTAGCCAGGGTTCCAAGCCAAGTCCACCAACACTCTCTCTGTCCAGCCAGTGCTTTGTGTCCCTGCCCATGTAGCTGGCACACTCTATTTGATATTTGATTTGCGCACACACACACACACACACACACACACACACACACACACACACACACACACACCTGGAAAAGGCTGGCGCAGGTTTACTAGCTATGCCCCCGCTTGCCCAAACTACAAGGTAGTTATCACTGCCACCAGAACTTCTAACCAGCTACTTTAAGGCCATTAACAAAGAGTCTGATTTTACTGAGTGAAAGTATTACAAATGGTAGTTTGACCAAGAGCAAGGCTATTAGGAGTGGCCCACACAGTGTCACCAAATAAATATGCAGATGCTCTCAAAACTTAAATATCTCTACAAACATCAGCTACAATGGAAGTTTTAAATATTTTTAATAATAAGTAATGAAAGAACAAGACAGTACTAAATATCAATTCACAGTGACATCAGAGTTCAAAACTATAGGAAATGTTTAAAATAACGTTGAATGACAGACGCATACAAATAAAGAAAAAACAATATCTAAACTAAGCTTCACTATATTCCTGACTGAATCTAAGAGAATCACTATTCCCTAATAACTTACTTAATAGAGCAATGCAGATTATATGGTGAATGATCCTTCTTGTTGTCAGGCCCAAGACAGAGTACAGAATGCTCAGTCTCACTAAGAGACTTCCCAAAATAATATCTAAAATATTACCTCTGGGATAGCTTTCAGAATGACATCACTTCTGCTCATTTGACTTCTAGTTCCAATGCACCCCCCCCCCCCAATTGCTGGAAGGATTTAGCACCTACCTGTAAAAATACACACACAATGGCTTTTTCTCAGATTTGTGGCAGGTGCTGGAAGTCATAAAACAATTTCATACCGCCATGCTTCCAGAGTAGTAGTTAGTTCACCCCAAAGACAATACAGAAAGCTTCCTAGTACAGACTTTGTCTCTGGCTACATTGAAACCTGTGAGATAGCATCTTTATGGCCTAGCCCATAAAGTGATTTAATTTCAGATATGCTTTAAAATTGCTGGACTGAGGTTAACCATCCAGTTTCATCTGTTAAAACATATACATTTTAAACAGTTACAATAGTGCATGTACATTTATGTTTTCTCCAGTAGGGCCCACTGTGGATACATTTCAAACACAATCACTTTACAAATACCTTTTCAACACAAATGTCTGTACAAATCGGTTTGATATACATATGACATATAGTTCTAATACATTTTTGTAACCCAAACTTCTTGTCTAAATCAGTTTGATATTCACAAATGACATATAATTATTTACAAAATTCCAGCCAACTGTGCTGGCAGTACCTCCTTTCATCACAGGACATTCATGTTACAAATTGATATGGATATCGTAACCGTTATAAGAGTTTACTATTCCCGCCTATTATATATGGCAGTTTTTTTAAATGTCTATTTCAAGCTTTTGTGTGACATGTACTCACTGTTTGGCAGGTTGATCTTTTATACAGTTGTTTCTTGTCATCTCCATTTGAATCTGTGTCACATTTTGCAAGACTTTTTGTTTTAATTTAACCCTTACAAAAATACACCCCAGAACACCTGATAACCTATTAACTTAAAACAAACACACACTAAACTGTGCAGATCTTCAAATAAGTTAAACCCTCTTGAGAGGAACAGTTGTCCCTTATCTATAGCTGCACATACAGTCATCACCTAACCTATAATTAAGGTTATCCATGCTAAGACTCATATTAACAGCATGTGCTCCTACTTACACTAATTGCTGTCTATACTTGACTTGTCTTTATTCCCCACCCAGATGTGAAAAACATCTTGCATGCTTTCAGAAAACATTAACTTTTATACATAAAAGGTATTCTGACTTTTATTGCCTGCTCCTGTAGTCAGCTTGTCTCCATGGAAACATAAGAACAAAATGTACAGCTGCCCTCAGCTCCAGGCTAATCAACTCACACTGAACATTTATTTGCTAATGGAAAGCATTTCATTACATTCATTGTTATCTTATGTACTTTATTCAACAAAAAGAAAAACATGTTAGATTATGCCAAGGGCCTTAAACTAGACATTCACCTATGTAAAGGTGAGAGAAAACATATCAACTCTGCTATATTATACTCTGTGCACTTTTACACTCCATCCCCACCTCAGTGACCCCAGATTATAGCACATTAACTCAAACATGCTTATGTGCAGTGTCTCCTCTCTTTTTACATTGTAATGCCTATAGTTCTTAAAACTAAATAAGCATAGACAGGGTACTTGTTTACATTAGTATCTTTATCACATACATCAATAACTGGAAAATCATTAGTATAAAGCATGCAATTTATGTCATGAAATGTTTTATATAAGAACAAAAATGTTGTACTCGTTACATTTTTTCTTTCCTTTTAGTGCCCTTCCAAATATTAATGCTATGAAGTAGGGTATATGCCTTTCAGTCCCCCCAGAGTTTAACAAAGTTAACAAAAGTCCATTCTTTCCACTTTGCCTTGTAAAGCCATATTGCATACATGTGATTGATGCTTTGTAATCTTACAGTTATTCGTGAATTTCAGTGTTTCTGGTCTTCTTTCTGTTCTTCTCAGTCTCCCAACCCCAGACTCTGGTTCAATTCCAAGGTGCTCTTGATTCTTCTAGTCAACTCCTGGCATTTTTGTTTCATGTGTAAAGTCTGTCTATAAGCTTTATTATTAGAAGAATGAGAAGCAGAGCCTCCTTGTGTTTGATGACTCACTTTTTGTTGGACAAACTTGTATTTCCTCCTTAGCCTGTTATGTATCCTCTAGGAAACATATTTTAGACAGCTGGATACAGCAGCTTGAATCTCACACCTCCCTCTCAACACTCCCTGATTGCTGGGATAAATGTGCTTCTCTTCTGCCTGGTGTACAGTAAATAATAATTTCCAGAAACATTTTTCTGTATCCGTTTTTTAATAATTTGCCCTTCTGCCACAGTTTTGTCAAGATCAACTCTTTCTGCTGGTATGACTGCATGTTTACTAATATAGGTCTTGGCTGCTGTCTCATGGCCATGTTTGGAGCATACATATGACGTGCCCTTTCCTGCTGTGGAATACCAGTTCAGTTGCTTATTTGTGCTTTTATAAAAATTAATACAGTCTTTCCCTTCCAGTTTGTATGGAACAGCAGAAAACCTGTTTTCCCCTGTGTGCTCAGTCATCTGCTATTTTTGAAACAGTTCTTTAGCAATGTCATACTCATATAGCCTTATTTATTTATTTTACATTTGTTAACTGGGGGTGTCTGATTGAGCCGAAAAGGCCCTTTTCACCAGAGGCCCGGGGAGAAAAGCTCCACAAAGAAAAATTACAGATACATTTAGTTAGACATGATCAGTATACACACAAATTACAAAAGACATGTTTTTACAGTGGTATGTGGCACATCAACAGTTACAGTGGAGAGAACAAACAAAAAATATTAATTTAAAAATAAAGGTAATTAATAGATTTGTGGTGTACAGCTGAAATTTGGAACATAGGTAGAATACATACATCGTACACAGGTAAAGTACATACACTGTAGATTAGCCAGTGTTTGTGAGTAAGAGTGAAAACTATTATCAAGCACTCTAGGTTTAGTATGTGTACCTTATCCACTTTCACTAGTCTGGGGAGCAATCATGGCACTGCCATCTTTGCTTGAGATGTTGCCTAATGAGTTTTTTAAAGGAGGCTTTGGATGATGTGTTTTGTATGTTAGTGGGAAGAGAGTTCCATTTTGTAGCCACTGAACTACTATATAGTGTGTCTCCAAAGCTATTGTAGCTGTTGGTGACTTCTAGTAGTAGTTTGCTTGATGATCTAAGAGGCCATTTGGCTGAGTGATGTTGTACTAGGTTTTTGAGGGCAGGGCACTTATTGGGGAGGTAATAGAATGACAGAGGCAGAGCTGATTGTTAGTTAGGAGGTTGGGCAGTTCAAGCCAGTGGAGCTGTCTCAAAGCAGTACAGTGATGAGTTCTATATGAGCAATTTGCAGCAAAGCGGGCAATTCTGTTATAGCAGGCTTCCATTTTGCTTAGTTCAGTTTTGTTGAGATTAGACAGAATGGGAGATGCATAGAGTAGGGTGGATAGAAGTTGGGAGAGAGCAATGGCTGATCTTGTGTTGTTGGTAAGAAATGGTTTGATACGGTAGAGTGATCCCAGTTTGGCATGTACTTTTTTAATAGTTAAGTTGAGATGACTGTCAAATTTTAGGTGGGAATCTATGGTGATTCCCAATAGCTTAGCCTGTGCCACTGGAGTGATTGGAGTTGCATTTGTGGAGTAGATAGTCATCTTATTGAATAATCATTTCATTGAATCATAACTCATAGACAATATTCTGCACATAAAAATGTACCATAAAAAACATTTTTTGCGTGAGGGGAAGCACCCCCAGCACCACTTTGGTTACATATACAAACTCCACAGTCGTAGAACTGTGGAGAAAAGAATAAACTTCAGACATAGTGAATTAGTGCTGGTGTACAAACACAAACTTTGACAGAGCTGGGGATATGGCATGACAGTGGTGGTTATCAGTCCACAAATACCCATGCATACTCACTTTCTTAAAAACTCCTATAGTCAGAAATGACAACACCACATTGTGTATGTATACTTCTACAGTTTTCGATGAACTGTGATTCAGTGAAATTAATTCTAGTTAACAGGTCTATTTAGGAAGTCAATGTACCAACTCTCTGGAAAAAAAATCATATGTCCTTCCTTTACACAAAGGAGGAAAATCTAGAGATATCTCTTAACTACAGATCAGTCACCATCGTATCACCCTATTTAGAAAACTAGAAAAGTGCATCTACTATGAACTTCTCAAACATATTATTATTAAAAACTTACTACTTTCTGCGTCTCACCATGGCTTCCACCCTCCACAATGTACACCCCTTGTCTTGTTCACCATTGTTAGTAACATTAATTTACAAAGAAATACAGATAAAACCATCTCCACACTCTTCATAGATCTTTCTAAGGCTTTCAGTAGTGTTTCACACCAAAATTTGTTACAGAACTTTCCACATGTGACTCAGCTACCCAACCCGACATTGGTTTCACAGTTATTTATCCAGTAGAGAACAATTAAATGGAAGTCTACCTTCTCTTACTTCCTACCCATATCCATAGGTGCACCACAAGAATCTACTGTTGACCCTGTTCACTTTGATATTTTCATTAATGATTTTCATACTTCCATAAAAAAGCTGCCATTATCTAATAGTTATATTACTTTAATCTGCTCAGCCAATAACCTACGTGATCTCCAATAGCAAAACCAATAGTCATTCTCAGCAGTAGAAAACTGGTGTGAAATCTCCCAAATTCTTTTAAATCCAAAAAACAGTAAATAAATACTATTCACTCTTAAACACCTTTCACACTAGAAAGCCTTGTATAACATAACCTCAGTCACCAATACCACCATTGAAAAACTCACCCATACCAAGCTACTTGGTGTAATTATTGAGAAACAACTTAAATTTGACCACTGCACTGAAAAAAAACTATTTAAAAAGTGAAAAGAATGTATACAGAACCAAACATTTCTTCTCTGATTCAACTAAGAAAACATTGGTGCCACCTATCTGTTATTCTCTTCTCCTCTGTCTCTCTCCTATTCTTATCAACTTACAAGCAAGCCAACTGAACAGATTAGAGGAGTGTTACAACAAGGTAGCTAAATTAACAGCAAACCACACTTCTAAAACCCATCCACTGTCCCTAAAAGAACGCCACTGGTGTGAAATCTCTTATAACCTTAGCTTTTCACAACTAATCACTGCACTCAGGCTTACTTAAAAACTATACTGCTTAGTTTAAAAAAAAATCATCAACCTTTACACATCCATCCATTCCCTATGTTCAGGCGATAAGCTCCAACTCAACATAACCAAGTGGAACAACTCCACAGGAGACTCCTTATACTTTAGCTGTGTTACTAAGCTTTGGAATTTCCACTTGAACCCCTACAGACTTTTAAAAAAAGCTAAAGTGATATCTCTCAGAATCCTGGTCTTGTTCTTGCTTAATTCTAGGTTAGTCTGGTGTCATCTGTATACTATGACTGTAAAATTTAATATATTTGTATTTATCATTAGCCTAGTTTTTCATCTTCTCCCTCTTACCGAATAACCCTTCCCATCTCTATACCATCTGCCTTTCCTCATTCTGTCTGTACTTCACTATTCACATTGCATTCCAAGAGCAAGTCTTGGTCCATAACTCCCCACACCTATGTCTGTCATTACATTATTATTTTTAAGTATCAGTATTTTTTTAATCTTCCTATCTTCTGTCACTTGCTCCCTTCCCAACTCTCCCATTCCTACAAAAGCTATCACTCCACCTTTCCCCTTAAGCATCTACTCCCACACATCTACCACCCTAGGAATTTAATCCACCTTTAACATGTCACATTTCTCTTAGCTCTGTCTCTTACTGTACCTGCACTCAAATCACTGCATATCACTATCTATCCTTAAGATTTACTTTAAACGATAAACACTAACATACTAAACACTGGGTATGTATACTTCTAAGAATATTAAAACTGACTCTTAAACATTGTATTTCAGTTTTACATGATGTGTATTTTGCTGGATAATTTGTTTTTTGATATATAACTACTTTATATCCTTACTGTATACATGCAGGAGTTTTCCCCCCAAGCCTCTGCTGAAAAGAGCCATCTTTTTTCTGTTGGACCTTCCAAGTAAACAAAAACAAAGTAAATGAAAATGAAAAGATAAAGCTCCTGTTAGATATCACATTTTTCATTAAGTTGTTTTTTATTGTTTGTACTGCTCTCTTCAGTTGACTATTATTTTGCAGGTCATGGGGACTTCAGGCTATGAGCTTGAATCCCCATGTGGTGGAATAAATCAGAAAAGTCTGCAATTAAAAACAGTGGACCATTGTCAGATGAAGTGTTTTTCACTGTAACACTGTGGGAGAAAATACTTTTAAGAACATTTATGACTGTAGTTCTTGTGTTGGTAGCTACAGAAATGATATTTGGAATAGCAGTTTATGCGTTAGCAAATAGTGATTATCTTTGAATTGAAGCATATCAAATATTGCTTTGTTCCATGGGATACCTGGTATTTCTGTAGAGTCCTCCCTTCTCTGGCATTTTGGTTTTGGAAATCTATATGACAAACCTCACAATTTCAGACCAGGTTTTGTGTGTGTGTGTGTGTGTGTGTGTGTGTGTGTGTGTGTGTGTGTGTGTGTGTGTGTGTGTGTGTGTGTGTGTATATATATATATATATATATATATATATATATATATATATATATATAAAATATTTTAAACTCCTTCTTTGCATTTAATTAGCATAGTATTTGTTAGTATCAGTGATGCAACAGGTACACTCACCTTTGGTGCAGAAGGGCTGTGGGTTCTTTTCCCATACCAGGTAGATTGACTGCTGGCACTGTGTTATAGCATTGTAGCATACACTGAAAGTGGCGTCCTTTGGATGAGATGTTAAACCAAGGCCCCATCTGCTTGAGACAGTTGTAGCTCAAGTGGATGTAAAAAAATCCCATAACACTTATCAAGAAGAGTAGGGGAAGTTCTCTGATGCCCTGGCCAAGTTTCTCCTGGCAGTATAAATACCACCTTGGGTCTCTCCTGAATAGAGGCTACCAGCCTAGTGGTACTAACCCAGTCAACAAAGGATGCATGAATAAATAAATAAACAAACTATGCCTAAATGTAATTTGTATATTTTATGAAGAACTGTCTCTTTGTTTGGAAAATAGATTTTTCTGCTTTGAACAATAGTGCTTGCAGACATGACCCATCTCTATAAGGATAGTGTAACTCCATATTTTTGAAAGTGAAAACATTTGCCTTGGCTGCATATTCATAATACACTTTGGTTAACAGTTGCATCTCTATGTTTTCCAGAGTGTACTAGTTAAGGTCATTCAGCTTATGGTCAGTAATTTTGAATTCTTCGACTCGTTAATGTGGGTCCCAGACTATAGATTGAACAGAAATGGGTACTTACATAAGCTAAGCCTAAAATCAGCATGTCTTTGAATATTTCCCTTTTCTCAATTGTGTGGCAATCTGAGTTAGTAAATGTAAGTGGTAGAGATACAGCCCCCACCTTGGGAGTTCAGAAAGGGGACATTAGTAATTGTGAAGCAACCAAAAGTTCTTCAAAGTCTTGTTCCAGTAGGTCTTCGTTGTGCCAATTTCAGATGTGTTTCATTGAGTGTATCAATTATTTGCTTTCCATGTTTGTATTGGACTTTGAGATCATATTTATGCATCGTTAACAGCATTCTTTGATGTCCAGCTAGAACATTATAGAAAGAGTTTTTGAAAATACTATGCACTGTTTTTTTGATGTTATTCTGCAGTAACTTTTCTGCCATAGATCTAGTCATAACATTTGTATTTCTTTATTTGCTTTTATTGACTGAGTTTGTCCCACTAAGCATGGCATCTTTTCAGGGCAGACCCAAGGTTGTATTTATACTGACTGGGGGGAATTTGACCAGGACAATAAGGAAATTTACCTGCTCCTTTTGATAAGTGCTATGTTGAGAGCCATACTTTGTGAACATATAATTTGTGGTCCAGTTTGAGCTCTTGAGCTGAATTGTGTTTGACTGTCTACTACATTAGCACTGCACCCAAACCTAGGTGACTAGAATCAACCTGAAGAGAGGTTAAGATGCATTTTAAAACATTAGTATTAGCTTCTGTAGCAATATGTTTCAACAATTCAAAGACTGTATCTTATTCTGAAGAACAGTACCAGTTTGTATCATGCCTAATAGTTTTCTAAATGGTGCTGTCATAGCTAAGTTGGGAATGAATCTTGAAAGATATTTAACCATTCCTGGAAATCAAACAAGAGTAGATGTATCTTGTGGTTTCTGCTTCAGCTATATCACATTTGTTCAACTTGTGCCCATGGACCACAATCTGGCATCCCTCAAAGCTGGTAGGATTTTAAACATCTAACTTCAGCATTTTCATGCTGGAGATAGGAATTATGGAGTATTGCATGTTTTCGTTAGATCTATAATTCCTGTAATTCATGATGTCTTCCATTAATACAGATGGCAAGTTTTAATGCAATGGCAGATTTAGATTCGTAATGACCTCATACTGGTTCCAAAAAGGGGCAGTGCCATGAAGATCACTGCCTTAAAGCTGAGGGGGAATGCTGTAATCAGGCTGCAATGGGTAACTTTTGTGAATAAGTTCTTTTTTAATTTCCTAGCAGGCAACCAGATGTTAATGTAGGCATAGCAACTGTGTATGTCCTTCCATATCACTGTTAGTATTCCCTGCATAAGAATGCCCACCAAGGTTAGCCCAATATCTGGCCACTATACCAAAGCCTTTAGTAATTACATGTGCTGTACATCACACGTATGTGCCCCACCCAAGGGATAGGGCATGAAGGTGACGTATCGACATACACACTTCAGAACGTCTTTGCCACTGGTCTGAATGCATTCATTGAACATTGGTCTGAATGCCTTTCTTCTGTGCTGGTTGCTGAGCCATTTTTCAGATAAATGCCCCTTTATTTGTTTTTCTAATCTTTCTCTTTTATTTTTAGTGTTGCTGGTTTCATGTCATCCAGAAATGGGAAAGTCAATGTGGGAGTCAAATTCCTCATAAAGTTCATCATGAACAGTGTCTCGTCCACATGCAGTGTTCCATTTGCCAAACATTTGTCCCCAAGACCTTATATAGTCACCTGTCCTCCTTGTCTATTTACCTCAAAAAACAACATCTTAAACTGTTGGCTAGGGATGCTATGGCAGAGTCTTTCTGTCCCGAGAGTCAGCCGTTGGCCAAGAAAAAGGTTAAAAAAACTCAGGTCTCATATGGCTGCTGTCCAGCCTCCCCAGACATTTCTCTTGAGAGTAGTGAAAGCCTGGAAGATCTTCTAGACATTGGTTCAGATTCCTGTGCCACAACCTCATTGGAGGCCGGCATGGATCTGACTTCTCATATGTCCTAGGAGGCTTTACAAATGTCTGCTCTAGACATTGAGGGGGAACCTCGCCTGCTTATATCTCATGGACTGAGGAGGTTCCGCAGATCTTAGTGAGGTAGGAGATCCCTACTATGCTTATTGAGTGCCGACAAGAGTCCAACCCTCCCAAGATGTTCTTCATCTCACATTGCTGCAGTCCTTACACTTGGGTAGTCCGCTGTCCTCGGTCGGCCCGAATATCAAAGTATAAGGCTGACGTTGGTCAAGGCGCATTTGACTGACATCAGGACGTCAGGGTACAAATGCGCATGACCGACGTCATATCCTCAGTCTTTTTTGCCGCATGGTCCGATGCAGAAGCAGCATTGCAAGTGCCGGTTGGCGTTCTGAGATTTTTCGATTTCGAAGTTTCAGACCGAGTTCAAAGTTGGCTAAGTACCCGTTGAATATTTTAGTTTTTCTTGCCTCAGTGATTTGGATGTCAGAAAAAGTCAATAATTGCATTTCTTGTGGGAAACAGATACGCATAGAGATTATCATACTTTGTGTATTCCTTGCTTAGGGCCTGAGCACGACATTGTTGGCTGTCGCTCTTGTGCTAGATTCAATAAACGCACTATAAAGAGAAGGTTGGATTGTGCCAGGTTAGTCTTTGGGAAGCGGTGCAATTATAAAATGCCGTCGGATGCTCCGGCGCCAAGGACAAGCAGTTAAACCTAGGCTAAAAGAACCGTCTGTACGGACGCGGTTCTTTAGAGGTGTCAGTGGAGCCGCAGTGGCTCCACGGAGGTTTCTTTGTGTTCCCAGGGTGAGACCTTATTATTGCAAGATGTGGCCTCTCAGGAGGCAGGTCAGGCTGAGGGGGCTTCTCAGGTTACTATACTCCCTTCCTAGGGTGGCTAGGCCCTCTCCTTCTGTTTCAAAGGCTTCTCCCAGGGGCAGGCCAGGTTTAGCTTCGGTTGGTGTTACCCCTAGCTCTTCAGGAACTGTGCCCAAGAAGCATATGCTTAAAATGGCAGAAGATTTGATTACTTTGATTAGGGGTTCTATGCCTCCTGATAAGAGACCTAGGGTGGAGCCTGAGTTAGGGAGTTTTGAGCAGGCTTCAGATGTTTCAGAGTCTTCTGAAGACTTGCAGGAGTACTCTCCTTATTCTGATTCTGATGTGGATGATTCTACTCCTTCTGCTTCTCCTCCTGAGGATTTTTCTTTCAGAAACTCTTCACTCCATGAGGGAGCATTTTAAGTGGGAAGGTCAGGACTTCTCTGATTCCAGGAAAAGGCTTAGGGAATTTTTGTTTTTACCCCAGCATAGGCCTTTGGCTATACCTCCTGTTTTGGATGTAGTGGAAGATGTTTTTGCAGAGGCTTCTCTTAATCCTGATTCTTTGCCTCCTGCTCCTGTTAAACCGGATAGGTATTACAGGGTGCCTAAAGCTCAGTTTCTTTTTAAGAGTCCTAGGGCAGACCCAGAAACTGTTAGCCAGGGGCCTAAAGGTATTAAGGCTTCTGTTGTAAAGAATCCGGTTCCTGCAGACAAAGAGGCCAGGGCCTTGGATAGATGGGGAAAGAAAGTTTATACTTCTTCCACTCTTGCTATGAGGGCTTTGAATTGCCAGTTTCACATGTTGAAATACCAAAACTATCTCCTTTCACAATTGAAGTCTAAGGTTGATGCTCTGGCAGAAGGTATTGATTGTAAAGAGTTGCAAGATTTAGTACATGTTTCTGAACAGGTGGGTAAGCATTCTTTGCAATGTGGTTTTGATGCTGTACAGGCCTCGTCTAGGGTGGCTGCCACTGGGTCAGTTCTTCGCAGGCACGCCTGGCTGAGGGATCAGAATTTGTCTGACCATGTTAAAACAAGGATTTTAGATGCTCCTTTGCAATCTGACGTGTTGTTTGGTTCTCCTGTTGAGGCAGTTTTAAAGAAAATGGAAGACAAGGCTAAGTCTATGCAGACTGTTAAAGATTTTTTGCAGGTCCAGCCTCCAAAGTTTTGTAGAAATTGGCCTACTAAGGGGTGGACGTATCCTTCTTATGATTCCCAGTCTAGGGGTAGATCTAGACGTGGTAGGGGCAGAGCTCAGGGCTCTTTCAGGCCTAGAACAGGGAGTTCTCCTGCACAGTCTTCGGGTGAGGGCAGGGGTCAGTCCTTTCGTAAACAGACCCAATGACCTACCTTTTCAGTTGCCAGAGCCTTCTCGTCTGGCAGCACCTTTGGGAGGAAGGTTGGCACTTTTCAAAGAAAATTGGAATTTAATTACCCAAGACAGATGGGTATTGGATATCATACACCACGGCTACAGGTTTTATTTCCATACCTTGCCTCCTTTCAAAGGCATGCCAGACGTTCCTCCTCAACAAAGACTAGAGGCGCACAAGCAAGTTTCTCTGTTGCTCCAAATAGGGGCCATACAGCCGGTCCCTATGCCAGAAGTGGGCCTAGGATTTTATTCTCGCCTGTTCCTAGTACCAAAGAAGGGGAACACGTGGAGACCAATTTTGGATTTATCTATCCTCAACACTTATCTGGACATTCCCAAGTTCAAAATGTTGACGTTGCAGCAGCTTTTACCTCTGCTGGGCAAAGATCATTGGATGGTAACTTTGGATCTCAAGGAGGCTTACCTTCATGTTCCTATCAGACTAAGTTGCAGGAAGTATCTGCGTTTCGAGCTGGGACTTCTCACTATCAGTTCTCTGCATTGCCCTTTGGCTTATCTACTGCGCCCAGAGTGTTCACGAAAGTTCTGGCTCCAGTGATAGCTTTCTTCAGGCTAAAAGGAATACAGATCTATCCTTATTTGGACGACTGCCTGATTCTGGCTCAAAGAAGGGAAGAGCTTCTTCATCATTTGGAATATGTGATAGCAGTGCTAAGATGCCTAGGGTATTCTGTGAACGAAATAAAGTCCAGTCTAGTACCCTCTCAGGACATGTGATTTCTGGGTGTGAGACTGAATACAGCATCCCAGATGGCCTTTTTAACCCCGGACAAACAAAAGAGTCTTTCCCTTTACTTCCATCAACTATCTCATCAGTCCGGGCTGACTGCAAGGACAGTCCTTCAAGCCTTAGGGTTCATGGCATCTTGTATTCTGGTGCTTCCCAATGCCAAACTGCATATGAGGAAGCTACAATGGTATCTCAAAATGTATGGACACAGCACTGCCAGGATCTGGACACTGTCATTCAAATAATACCTTGCATTCAAAAGGAATTTTGTGGTGGGCTCAGGAATGTCACCTAAACAAGGGACTCTCTGTGACCCGGCCAGAGGCGAGTCAGATTTTAACGACAGATGCCTCAGACAAAGCTTGGGAGCTCATCTGAATGGAAAGTGGATACAAGACAAGTGGCCTGCCAGACTACAACATCTGCATATCAACATGAAGGAGATGTTAGCAGTCCAGTTTGCATTAATGGCTTTCAAGGAATTACTTCTTCCAGGGCAGGTGTTGATTCTAACAGACAACACAACTGTCATGTGGTACATCAACAAGCAAGGGGAACATTCTTATCCTGTATGCAGGCAAGCAATGATTTTGTGGGAGACTGCTCTCAGTTTACAGCTCAATCTTCAGGCAAGGTTTCTGCCAGGAGCACAGAACTCCTTAGCAGATGTGTTGAGCAGACAATTATGGATCCCCACGAGTGGAAACTGGATCCTCATGTATTTCAGAAATTGACAGTGTCATGGGGAACTCCAGACATAGATCTGTTCGCTTCTCCACTAAACCATCAGCTGCCAAAGTTTTGCACAAAGGTTTCATCCCACAGCTTGGAGAGTGGATGCTCTTTCTTTCAATTGGAGCAATCTTCATGTGTATGCCTTTCCACCTCTGCCTCTCCTCCCAAAGGTACTTCTGAAGGTCAGACAGGACAAGCCAAGGATGATTTTAATAGCTCCAGATTGGCCTCGACAGCACTGGTACCCATTACTGAGAAGTCTGGTACGGAAGCCTCCATGGCCTTTGCCTTCGATTCCACACCTGTTGTCACAGGAGGACAGCCATTTGCTCAATGTCAAACTTCACTCTCTGCACCTAACAGCCTGGCATATTCTGTTTTGAACCATAGTGGGCCTCCACTTCCTCAGCAAGTTTTGAATGTTATTTTGGAAGCCAGAAGGCCTAGTACAAGGAAAGTGTACGCAGACAAATGGAAGAGATTTTTATTTTGGAGGGCAGCAAAAGATTTTGATGTTTCTGAGCCTAATTTGTGTGTGGCTCTTCAATATCTTACTGAGTTACTAGACAAAGGTTTGTCTTTCTCTTCTATTAAAGTTCATGCTGCAGCAATTTCAGCTCACTATGATTGCGACCCACCATTGTTTTCTCATCCTTTGTTCAAGCAATTTCTTAGAGGGGCAAAGAATATAAGACCCCGAAGAGCTCCTACTCCTGCTTGGGATCTTAATTTTGTGTTGGAGAAACTCACTCTACAACCTTTTGAGCCTGCAGCTACTTCTGAGTTAAAATATTTGTCATGGAAGACTGCTTTTTTGTTGGCCATTACCTCTGCAAGAAGGGTTTCTGAATTGCAGGCCCTTATGGCAGTTGAGCCTTTTTTGATTTTCCATAAGGATAGGGTATCATTACGTACTAATCCTTCCTTTATGCCTAAGGTGGTTTCTAGTGTGGCTTTAAACCAAACTATTCATTTGCCTACTTTTTATGCAAATCCCCAAAATAAAGGGAAAAGATTTTGCACACTTTAGATGTACACAGGCAGTTGCGTTATTATTTGGACAGAACTAAAGGGTTCAGGCAGTCTCAGCAATTGTTTGATGTTATGTGATCCTATCTCGCCTACATTCTGACTGATGGGTTCGGAGCCGATCCCTCGGCTCGCACGCTTATGCCAACGAAGTCTCTTATTGGCTGAGCTTATTATATCCCAGGATGCACCACTACCAGTCCCCAGATCTCGCTTTGCGCTAACAAGTGACGTGGTCTCGAGCTGGCTGAGCTAAGTAGTGATTAATTTCACTAGTTTTTCTGTCAGAAATTTCTATTTTTCTTCAACAAAAGCTGTTTTAACAGCTATTCTTGTGTTTTGAGTGAGTTTGGTGGAATTTACTTAGTAAATTCTTGTGTGTGAGTGTTGACTAGGAGTACCTCTTGTGTAAAGGCCTTCCGGTCTTTTGATTGTAGGTGACTTCTGTTTTGTTAGGGATCTCGGATCCTTTATATTGTGGAAAGTTTATCTTTTTGTCAAAAAGGTCAAAGAAGAGAGAATTCTTAATAATTTACAGTGTTTGTACTGTGTTTTGGACTTTAATTCACGGAATGTCTCAGGTACCTAGGCCTTCAGGCTTTAAAAGTGCACCAAGTGCAACTTTAAAATGTCGATCACAGATGACCACTCTCTGTGTTTATTGTTTGGGTGCAAAGCATTTGCAGGAGTCCTGCAGCGTGTGTCACGCTTTTTCCTCGAGGGTCCTCCAAGAGAGGAAAAATAAGCTCATATTAAAAGGTCTTGTAAAACCCTCATTGAAGAAGCTTTAGCGTCCTCTCCTTCTCCGCTAAAGAAAGGCGCGGCTCCGACCAGTCCGTCGGATCCGACCGCCAAAAGACATAGGCAGGCTTCCTTCGGCTCCAAGGACTTGGAGCCGAGGGCGAACAGTCTGCCTCGATGCCACCAGTCTCGACTCCTCTGGCTTCGAGCCGATGGCTGGGGCATCGAGAGGCGGGTCACCTTCGGGCTCCACTGGTCTCGGGCCGACAAAGGTTGCCGCTCAGACACTTCCTCCTCGGCGCCAAGTCCTCCTCGGCACCGATGGAAACTAGTGTGGGTATTCCTTCGGCGCCGATAGTCATCGAGTCGCCGAGCCTGTCCCCAGCCCTTGGGGCCGTTGGAGAGGCCATCTCGAACCCGTTCAGTATCCTCTAGGTCATCGAGGATGTCAGATTTGGACATAGACAGGGTGCTCCAAAGACTGTTCCAGTCCCCAGTCTTTCAAAATTTGTTTGGCTCCGACCCAGTTGGCTTCGGAGCCGATGGCCCATGTCATTGCTATTCCTCCTCCGACCGCGGCTCCGGAGCAGGTGCTGTTGGAGCCGGTGGAGATCTTAGGGTCGGCTCCGACCCTTACTCCAACCCGCCTTCGGGTCCGAGTTTGGTACACGGACTTCTTCGGCTGGACCTGGGGTGATGTTTGGGACCTATGCTATCGGTTCCGAGCCTCCCTCGCGGTGGACTTCCGTCTGCTATCATGGCTCCGGGACGGACACTCCCAGGATTCTGGGGTCCGGCTTTCAGAGCTATGAGGAGTGCCTTGGCCAAGTCTTCTTCGCCATCTCTCCGGCTTTACTGGCACCTTCAACCCAGTTCCCCTGTCCCAGGCAGCGGAGCCCTGGGCCTGAGGTTACCCCATTGGGGTTCCCTCCTCCTGAGGGTTCTTGAGTTGTCTTCAGAGGAACCCCAAGGAAGAGATCGTGCAAGAGGAAGCACGTGGACTCCCAGTCTATTACATCGGACACTGATCTTGATGATGCGGAGCGGTCCCCGAAGTCGTCCTCGGATGATGTCTCATTTGCAGACATCTTAGAGATCCTCAAACAACGAGGCGGCTGGATATCCAAACCCCCCTCTGCTGATGAGTCAGTGCTCCTCAAGGCCTTCGGGGCTCAGCCCTCCGCCTCCTGGGTGTCTCCGCCCTTTGACGAGCTCCTGGATTTAGTTTGTCGGAGGGCGTGGGAACATCCAGATACCGTGGAACCAGTCCCTTCTTGTCCTAACAAATTTTTGTCTGCCCCACCCGAGAAGGAGTTCCTCACTAAAGGCGTGGCTGTAGATGCCATGGTGGTGGCATCTGCTACACAACAGGACGTGGCAGAGGCGTCAACGTCCGTCTATCCTCCTAATAAGGAGTCTAGGAGCATGGACCTGCACGGAAGCGACCCTGACTTCAGCGGCCTTTACTTTAAGGTCCCTGAATTATTTGGCACATTTTACCAGGCTTCAGAGGGATCTGGTCAAGGAGCTGTCAGATTCCCTCTCAGGTAACCTACCTGAGCAGCTAGCCCAGTCGGTTAGCTCTCAGTTGGCTATCCTTGCTTCAATTTCTAACTCGTCCATGAGGCTCATTTCAAGATGCGTCAAGGGGCGGTAGAGCGGCAGGCACAGGCGTGGCTCACGGAGACAAGCCTGGCTCCGCTTGTGTCGTTTTATGGAGGCCTTCAAGTCTTCCTTCCGACGCTCCCTTTGATGGGTCCTCTTTGTTTGGACCTAAGGTTAAAGACACTCTTACCCGCTGTGAGCAAGAAGGAAAAACTTTATCTGTGAGGTGCCGTTATTCCACTCCCTTCGGCCTTATCCCAAGGCTAAAGGAGGAGGGAAGATGTGGTTCCAAAATCACGTAAGTTTTTCCATCAACAGCAGGAAGATTCCCCTTCCAGAGGCAGAGGACGGGAAATTTTTCTGGGAGACGCCGTCCCAGAGGCGGCAGAGGGCCCCGCAATTCTGGAGACCGCGAGTCCTTTCGTGGCTCTTCAGCCTCCCACACTTCATGAGGGATTGCCCGGCTGTGCTGCTCGAGCCAGTCGGGTGCCGTTGCCAAGCACCTAAAAGCCTGGGAGTCAATCACTCAGGACAGATGGGTGCTTGGATTATTGCCGGAGGTTACACCATCCCCTTCACACACTCACCCCCACCGTCCAAAAATCCCGGACCCACCACCCAGTCAAAGGGAAATTGCAGCCGCAGAAGCTTTAAAGCTGCTAGAAAGAGTCATCCAACCGGTCCCCACAGACCAGATCGGATCCGGAAATTACTCAAGGTTCTTTTAGTGCCAAAAGACAGGGGACCTGAGACCAATATTGGATCTCAGCAGACTAAACCAATCCGTCACGAAATCCAAATTCAATGGTCACGTTACAATCCATTCTCCCATTGTTGGAGAAGGATGTTTGGATGTGCTCCATAGATCTCAAGGACGCCTATTATCACATACCGATACATCGGGCGTCCAGGAAGTATCTGCGCTTCAGCCTGGGAGACAGTCATTTCCAATTTTGTGCTCTGCCCTTTGGTCTCACTACAGCCCCAGGGTGTTCACCAAATGTTTGGCAGTAGTAACGGCTCACCTGAGGAGTCTTGGATTCCAAGTGTTTCCCTATCTGGACGACTGGCTCCTGACTGCCACCACCAGTCATCTACTAATGGACAACCTCAAAGCCACCATCTCCTGGGTGCTACCCTGGGAATTACATTCAATTGGTCAAAGTCTGTCTTGCTGCCCTCTCAGCGTATAAGGTTCATAGGAGCAGAGATAGACTCAAAATTGATGCTGCTTTTCTTCCTACCGAAAGGATCCAAACTTTACAAGGCCAAGTTCAAGCCCTGATTTCAAGATCCAAGGCCCCAGCCAGGATGGTCCTACAAGTTTTAGGTTCGATGTCTGCCACGGTTCTTCTAGTTCCTCTGGCAAGATTGCACATGAGGATTCTTCAGTGGCTATTATCGACTCAATGGTCCTTTCAGGATCTTCCCTCAATCACCCCATTATGATTACAGAAACATGCAAACGGGACCTTCGCTGGTGGCTTCAGACATCCAATCTAAATCAGGGAAGTCCTTTTGTTATTCCCTCTCCAGTGGTCACCCTGACGACAGATGCCTCCCAGACAGGGTCGGGGGGGCATTGTCTGGGCAGGTTAGTTCAGGGCTCCTGGCTTCCAGACGAAACTTTTCTCCACATCAATGTATTGGAGATGAGGGCTGTACTTCTGTCCTTACAGGCCTTACACAAGTTTCTCCCTCAGGGCATAATCGCCATCCACACAGACAACATGTCGGTGGTCTGGTATCTAAACAAACAAGGAGGGACAAGATCTTACCCCCTTTGCAGAGAGGCCATGAGGGTGTGGGAATGGGCGGTAGCTACCAGCCGTTTCTTGGTAGCGACCCACATTCCGGAAATCAAATATATTGGCAGACAGATTAAGCAGGACAATTCTCTCTCCTCACGAGTGGTCCCTAAACGAAACAGTAGCAGCTCAGGTTTTCAGGAGATGGGGGACGCCATGTTGCGACCTGTTTGCAACACCACAAAATACAAAGTGCAAAAGGTTCTTCTCCTTGACTCCACATCAGGGGAAGCAGCTATGGATGCTCTAGCACAACCTTGGCCAACAGGGCTACTTTATGCCTTTCCTCCGATTCCACTTCTCTCCAAAGTCATTCAGAAAGCTTCTCAATTGGGGTCCACAATGATACTAATTGCTCCGCACTGGCCTCGTCAGGTATGGTTTCCCTACCTGAAGAAACATGCGGTGGACGATCCTTGGACTTTAAATCTAACTCCGGATCTGCTAATTCATCAGTCGGGACGACAACATCAGTCCCTTCACTCCCAGTCCCTTCACTCCTTGAAGTTGACAGCTTGGCTCCTCCACTTCCGACTTTAGTGAGAAATCACACATTAGACCCGGAAGTTATTCACATTTTATCTTCGGCCCACAAACCCACCACTAAGAAATTGTACCTCAGTAAGTGGAAGAGGTTTGCTATCTGGGCTCAACTCAGGGGCTTAGACCCTATCACTGCTCCAATCCCAGAGGTTTTGAAATTCTTAACATCCCTGTTTAATCAAGGATCTTCTGTCTCTACTATTAAAGTCCAACTAGCGGCTATCTCTAAATTTCACGAATCCATGGATCCTCCATTGATGAGCAGCAGATTATGCAAAACTTTCATTAAAGGTGCGGGCCTGTTAAGACCCCAGTTTTTCATCCTGCGCCTCCGTGGGATCTTGATTTGGTGCTTCGTGCATTAACATCTTCCCCTTTCGAACCGGCTGCTACATGTGAGTTAAAATATCTGTCTTGGAAAACTGCCTTCTTAGTTGCAATTACCTCTGCAAGAAGAGTTTCAGAGCTTCAAGCCCTATCTATCAAACCACCGTACTTGATTTTTCACAAGGATAGAGTATCACTTAGGCCTAATCCATCTTTTGTCCCAAAGGTCTGTTCTAATCTCTGTCTCCAACAATCTCTAGAGCTACCAGTTTTCTTTCCAAAATTCTCCAATGAAGCAGAATACACTCTCCATAAATTGGATGTTCACAGGCAATTGCGTTTCTATTTAGACAGGACTCAGCAAATTTGTAAATGAGACCAGTTGTTTGTGTCCTTCTCAGACAATAAATTGGGTAAAACCATCACAAAAGCTACTATCTCCAAATGGATTAGAGATTGTATAACTCAGGCTTATTCCTGTTCGAATAAGCAACTTACAACATCTATCAAAGCTCACTCTACCAGAGCTATGGCGACTTCTATAGCTTTTCATTCCAAGCTCGCTATTTCTGAGATTTGTGCTGCGGCTACTTGGTCCAATCTGCACACTTTCATTTCCCACTATAAATTGGATGTGGCATCTAAAGGGCGAGCATCATTTGGTTCCACGGTACTCAGGAGTGTTTTCCAGTGAGCCACCCAGGATTCAGGTGCTAGGGATGCTGTCCCATCAGTCAGAATGTAGGCGAGATAGGATCACATAACATCTTTTAGTTATGTACTCACCATAACTTCAGATGTTTGGGATCCATCTCGCCTACATTCCTAATACCCACCCTCCTTCCCCCTGCCTTGGAGATCAGAAGAGATTGAACGGTTTGAGTTCTACTGTTTTTATCTTGTTTCATCTGACGATGTTATATAATCAGTGCGTGCATGTGTGCATGTATGCGGACAAACTAGATCTGGGGGACTGGTAGTGGTGCATCCTGGGATATAATAAGCTCAGCCAATAAGAGACTTCGCTCTTTGGCATAAGCGTGCTGAGTCGGAGCCGAGGGATCGGCTCCGAACCCATCAGTCAGAATGTAGGCGAGATGGATCCCAAACATCTGAAGTTATGGTGAGTACATAACTAAAAGTTTCTTTTGCTTTGAGTTCTCAGGGCAAGCCTGTGTCAAAACAAACTATTTCTAAGTGGATTGGGTTTTGCATTGCTTTCTGTTATTCCCATCATGGCAAGGAGATTCCAGCTGGGATTAGGCCTCATTCCACTAGGGCTACTGCCACTTCGACAGCTTTTTTGAGGGGAGTGGCAACCAAGGATATTTTGGAGGCAGCTACTTGGAGTTCAGTGCATGCCTTCTCTAGGCATTATCACCTGCCACTTTACTCTAAATCCAGGGCTGGTTTTGCCACTGCTGTTTTGCAGGGCATTTTGGCAGCTCCTGCTTCTTTGTAGTTTAGCCATCCTCCCTTACCTCTGCTTTGGGATTCTACCCAAGTGTAAGGACTGCAGCAATGTGAGATGAAGAACATAGTACAGTTTTGTACCTACCATAAATGTAGATGTTCGAAGATCCACATTGCTGCAGTCCAATTTACCCTCCCTCCTTCCCCTCTGCAGTTAGAGGTGGCTGTGTGGGTTGGGTTGTACATTTTGTATATATTGTATATATTGTACATATAATTAGTGCAAGGGTGGTTGGTTGGTTGTTTGCTGTCTTTTGGTTTTGACCTTTATTTTTAGGGTCTTCTGACATCTGGGGCAAGAAAAGACTGAGGATATGACGTCGGTCATGCGCATTTGTACCCTGACGTCCTGATGTCAGTCAAATGCCTTGACCAGCCTTATACTTTGATATTCGGGCCGACCGAGGACAGCGGACTACCCAAGTGTAAGGACTGCAGCAATGTGGATCTTCGAACATCTACATTTATGGTAGGTACAAAACTGTACTTTTTTTTTTTTTTTTTTTGCATTCATCCCACATTAAAAAAGAACTCAGAAAACCAAACCATATTTCACTTGCATTCAAGGATCCTCAATGTGAATGGTAGGCTTTTACTCAAGGATCGTTTAATGCTTTATTGGCTTTAAAATCTCCTCAAGGGGTCTTTGTGTCTGCCCCTCCCTGGTCTTCCACTCGTCTTAAAAGACCTAGGGAGCTAGATTCCCTTGATGAGGATCAGGATTCTGGGGAAGAGTTGTTAGCCTATTAGTCTCAGATCCCTTCCCCCCTTGGTGTGTGGTTCAGAGGAAGAGGATTCTATTAGTACAGATTCCATTTTACAGGAAACCTCCTTTGGGGACTCTATTTTCTGTCTGATGGAATTTTCTAAGTGCACTTTGCTCTCAGGTGTCTGATCTCCAGAAGAGGTATATGAGCTTCTCCAGACAGAGTCTCCCAAGCCTTCTGCTGTTCCTCCTGTTCTGGCTGCCCTCCTGGATACCTTTTCAGCAGCTTCTGTAGCTCCTGATTATCAACCCCCAACTCCTAAGAAGCCGGACAGATTTTACAAGGTGCCTGATGATTGTAAGTTTCTGTATAGATACTGTTCTGCTGATCTTTCTATAGTGTCTGTCTCGTATAACAAAACCTCTAAGCTGTTTCCCCTACCAAGCTGCTTACTTCAGATAAGGATAGTAGCTCCAGGGAGAGGCTGGGCAAAAAGGTTTATACTGCTGCTTACCAGACTCATATGACCACGTATGTTTTAGCTCTCCTTTATCAAGTTTCTCAGATGATCTCTGATCTCCCTGATTCTGAGGGGAAGGCTTCGGCCTTTTCCTTGTTGGGTTTTACCTCTCAAGTTGCCCACAATTCTATTAAATGCAGCTGTGATGCAGCTGATGCCTTTTCCAGGGCTGCTGAATTTGGTTCTGTTATGAGGTGTTACTCTTGGGTTCATCTTCAGGATTTACCTGATGACTTCAAGGCCAAATTATTGGATGCTTCTTTGGATAATTAAAATATTTTTGGTGCTGCTGCTGAACTTTTTAAATCTGTCCAGGATAATGGAAAAGTCTTGCAGGAGATAAAACATATTTTTGTTTCTCCTCTTCCAAAGTTTCAGAGGAATTACCCTTCCAAATCTGCTTTTATTCTCAGACAGTCTCACCCTCCACCCAAGGGTAAAAAGGGCTGTAGACATGTGCCTCCTGCTAAATGTACACAGACCCCTATTTCCTGGAAACCTGATTTTCAGGACAAGGTGGGTTCCATATGACAATTTGCTTCCCTTTTCCCTCAACCAGGTTCCCTTGTCTCTTCATCTTTCCATGGCCCTTCCAAATTGGTTAAGGATCAGAACAGACTCTTGGTTTCTGCACATCATCCACCAGGGGTATGTTTGGAAATCCCTGACTCCCTTTCTGGGCATCTGTCAACCTTCTCGAGAACAGCTTCCTCTCTTTCCAAAGATGCTACAGTCTGCTTTAACCAAGGACACCATTCAAGCTGTGACCCCTACCAGAAAGGGAGGGATTTTTATCCCAGAATGTTTCTGATTCCCGGGAAGGATGACACCTGGAGACCAATTCTGGGCCTTTCTCAGCTCAACACCTTTCAAGGTCCCATCTTTTCAGATGTTTTCTCTTCAAACCTTATTTCCTCTTCTTCCCCAGGCCTTTCTGGTTTCTCTGGATCTCAAGGATGCCTACCTTCATATCCCTATTCATCCCCTTTACAAGAAATGTTTGCATTTCTCTGTTTCTTCTTGCATTTTCAGTTCTCTACTTTGCCTTTGCCCTCTCTACTACCCCAAGGGTATTCACCAACTGTCTCACTCCTGTCATTGCATTTTGTAGGATGAGAGGGGTTCACATCTTTCCCTGACTGGACAGACTGCTCATTGAAGCTTCATCCCCCAAGGCTCTACTTCAGGATCTCCAATTTACTATTTCCCTGCTGCATAGTCTGGGGTTCACCATAAACTTTCAGAAATCAGTCTTGACTACTCCTCAGGATCATGTCTTCCTTGGTTGCAGGATCCAAACTATTCCCATGTTGGCATCTCTGCCTGCCCCCAAGGCCCCTGTCTCTCATTGCCTTTTTTTCAGTCTCTTCTTCCTCTGGATTCAGTCATGGCCAGGGACTTTCTTAGGTTCCTCAGGTTTATGGCTTCCACTGTCCCCATGCTGCCTCAGGCCAGGCTCCATATGAGGAAGCATCAGTGGTACCTCAAGTCACTGTGGCTTCAACATTGCCACACTCTATATTTCCTAGTTCCCTTCCTTCCTTGTCTCAAATTTGAGTTTCAGTGCTGAATTCATCAACTTTATTTCACACTGGAGCTTCCTTTTCAGTATACAGCCCCAACCCAAGAGCTGTTTACAGAAGCCTCAGACAGGGGATGGGGAACTTTCTTCGGCTGTCTCAAGGTCCAGGGTATCTGGCCTCCTCATCAGAGGTTGGATCACATCAACATAAAGAAGATGAGGGCTGTGCTTCTAGCTCATCAGGCTTTTCATACCCTGTTTCATCCCAGGCCCCCTCAGAGTTTTCACAGACAATACTACAGTGATGAGGCAGGTCAACAAGCAAGGGGCTACAAGGTCCTACCTTCTTTGCAATCTAGCTCTTCAGGTCTGGAATGTAGCTGTCCAATATCAAGTGATTCTTGAGGCTGTATACATTCCCTTAGAGCACAATCTAGTGGCAGAATCTTTGAGCAGATCCAACACATAAGCTCATGAATGGATGCTTCACAGAGATATGTTCCTGGACATTGTCAATCAGTGGGGTATTCTTCAGGTAGATCTTTTTGCCTCCCCTCTGAACAGCCAACTTCCTATTTTCTGTTTTGGAGTCCCAAGTCCTCTGGCTTGAAAAGTGGACGCCCTGTCTTTTCTTCGGAAGACTATGTTTATGTATACCTCCCCTTTCCCTGCTTCTGAGAGTCTTGCACAGGATCAGGCAGAATTCTCCCAAAATCTTGTTGGTGACTCCCTGTTGGCCCAAACAGTATTGGTTCCTCCTTCTTTCTCACTTGGCCAGTGGCAGTCACTACAAGTTACCTCACCAGGTGGGCCTTCTCACACAAGACAAGGGGTCTGTGGTCCAGTCTTACTTGTCCACTCTTCAACTAACATTATGAGCGACAGGGTTTTGATCCATTCTAGGCACCTTTTTTTCGAGGATGTGCTTCAAGTCCTGCAGGAGAAGAGGAAGCCCACTACCAGGAAATCCTATTTGTCCAAATGGAAGAGATTTTCTCTCTAGTGACTCTTGCCATCAGGATCCCCTCTCTACAGAGGTTCCTCTGGTTCTGTCTTATTTGATCCATGCTGGATTGGCATATTCTTCAGTTAAAGCTCACTTATCAGAATTTTTTGCTTGTCTGCCCTTAAATCCTCCTCTGGCCACTAGATTTGAGTTCAGTTTTTTTTTCTTAAAGGTTTCCTTCATATCAATCATCACAGGAAGCCTATTTTTCCTTCCTGGGACCTCAGTTTTGTTCTTGAAAAATTAACTCAGCTTCCTTTTGAGCCTGCTGCTTCAGCTTCCTTACAATATTTTACTTCGAAGACTGTTTTTCTTTTGCCTCTTATTTCAGCCAAGAGGGTTTCTGAACTTCAGGCTTCTATGGCTGTTAGTTTTTCACAGGGCAGGCTATCTGTTCGTACTAATACTTCTTTTATGCCCAAGGTGGTCAATGCATTGTCCCTTAATCAGTCTATTCATTTGCCTTCCTTTTTTCCTTCACCACAATCTTCCAGTGAGAAGGTTCTTCACACCCTGGACTTGCGTAAACAGCTAATTTATTATTTCATAAAAGTAAACTTATTCACAAATCTGAGCAGCTTTTTGTTTCTTTTCATCCCATGTCTTTGGGTTTGGCTGTTTCTAAGCAGTCTGTCTCTTTCTGAATTTCTAAAGCCATTTCGTTTGTTATTCTTTTCATCGTAAATGTGCTTCCTCTTCAAGTAATAGCTCATGCTACCAGAGCTGTTGCTTCCTCTGGTGCTTTTTTCAAGGGTCTGGATAACAATTCCAACCTTGAGGCTGCTACTTGGTCTTCTGTCCATACATTCACTAAGCATTATAAATTGTTTGCTATTTCCAGGGCTAGAGCTGGCTTTGCCAGGTCTGTCCTGGATGGTTTTCTCGAGGATTCGTCAGTGCCATCCTCCTCCCAGGTTTCCTCTTGATCTTTTATACTGTCTTATACATAAGGAATACTGCAACAGTAGTATGGAAGGACATAGTATAGTTGGGTAATATCTTCCCATAACAGTAGATGTCCTTCTCTTCATTGTTGCAGTATTCGCTCCCTCCTTCCTGCCCCCCCTCTATTCTAACCTGTTCTCCTTGCCCTCCTGGCTGAGTTTTTTTTTCTGTCTTTTCTCCTTGTGGATGCTCATGTTCCTCCTGATCCCTTGGAACATTTTGTTCCTCCTGGGGCTTTTCAGTTCTGACATGTATGCAGTTGTATGTCACCTTTATGTTCCATGCCTTGTGCAGGGAGCATACATGTGATGTACAGCACCTGTAATTACTAAAGGCTTTGGTATACTGGCCGGATGTTGGGCTATCATTGGCAGGAGATCCCTTATGTAAGGAATATTACAACATTGAAGAGAAGGACATCTGCTGTTACGGTAAGATTTTGCACAACTGTATTACCCTGTCCAAAGAATATTCCACTCATTTTTTTTTTAAGTTTATTATGGTGATTATATGTGGGAGAATGTAGCAGCAAGTAGAAATACTTTACTCTGGCTATTAGTTGTGCTCCTTTCTGTGATCACTTGTGATGGTTGTTTCTTTGAGGGTCAGCCTTCGAGTGAATGCAAAAGGCTATTTGAAATGCATTATGTGTCCATTGTTTCTTTCACTTTCCTCACACAGTCTGACATCAGACATGTACGCAGATGGTGACTGTCTTTTGCAGAGCTTGGTGAAGCAGAGTATGTCTGAAACCACAGGGCAGTTATATGACCACTTTTAAATTATTATTGATAAACATTTTTGGGAAGCAATGTATGTATGTGTGAGCAACAAGTTGCATTACTGTAAGCATTATTTCTTTTAATCATAATCAAACTTCAGAAGTGCAGAAAGAAGTTGTCTGTGTTTTGGAGTAGGGAATGAAGAGGCATGCTGTCAGTGAAAGATTAGGGTGGCTGCATGTAACTGCTGAATGATCAGTGATGTGGTTTTTGAGATGCAGTGTGTATGGCTGACAGCATTTAGTTGAAATCATTTGTGTGTTCATTATGCATTTCATTTTCTTAATGAGCTCTCAGAAATGAATATTACATAGCCTATCCCATAAAAAAGATAAGATATGTACAAAACCAGAGGTGTGATTATGGTTAATCCTTGATATAGCTTATGAGTGTGGCCAGTATACATCTTTGAGAACAACCAGCTGAAGTGCACTACTGTGGCCATTATATTGGTGACTTGTTCACAGGCAAAAGTGGTGCAATGCCTCATAAGAGGCACATTCCAGTGGGAGTGGGACAATATATTTGTGAGAGGAGCTGAAGTTTCTGTTTGTGGTGTTTGTAGATAGTAAATAGAGACACAACCAATGTTAAAAGATGTATCTTTGCATTGATAGTCTCTACGATTAGACTTAGGTGGTCATTAGAAACTGTGAGTCTACCAAGTTGTATTATACTCATTTTGCATTGTCTGATTGCACAACAACTTCTTCAGGTGGTAGAATGCAGCCCATATCCAGAATATGTCTATACAATATTATGTCAGACGTAAAACAAAATCAGAAATATTTCACCATGCAAGGCACTTCAGATAGGGTGAAGCCTGAAGTCCACGCATTTACAATACAAGTGTGTTGCCATGTTACGCAGGATTGAGATGCAGTGAACTCTTTGAGGTCAGAATGGTATTTTTGAAAATGTTTTGTACCCCAGTATATTGTTAATGACTAATCACAGCAGAACAAGGTGATGGATAGTAGAGATAATCAAAGATACTCCTACTACTTCATAAGCAAACATGGTTTCTTGTTTGAAAATTATACATTTTAGACATTTTTTGAGGTCAGCACCCACAGATTCAAGCAGTACGTAATCAATCCACTGGTATGAAAAGGTTAGACAGGCCTGAATTATAACATTGATCATCACAGTAACTGGTATCAAACCTTCCAAAGTCAGGATATGACCCATGTAATTCAGATGAGATGCCTACAGATTTTCCCTGTATCTTTATTGTTTCATACCTTTCTGTCGGAGCCTGTCTTATATTTTCACCATACTTATCTGGCCTTCTATTGTTTTACTTACAGCTCCTTGGAAGGCCTATAGCACTGAGGTACCAAAAAAAATAACATCAGGATTCTGTATTTGCCCAAAAGTGTTAAAAGTATGTCTTAAGAGTTGTCTTCATCTTATCTGCTAGAAACCTTGTTTTGCATTCAGTACTGAAGTGTATTTAACATTGGGCTTGTCTGAATCTACTTTCTCAGTAGTCTGCAGTGGATGGTGTTCGATTTTAACCTATTTTAAGCTGTTGAAGATATTTGCATAGCTTTAGTTTGTCTTGCTTCACTGCTTTTGCTATGCCATTCAACCATTAAGTCAAGTTGTGTGTGCTTAACAGTTGCACCAAGGGTCAGTACCATTTAGAGCTCCCATTCAGACCTTTTCCTAGTCACTAAAAGTGTTCTCCTAGCTATATATGTCAAAAGACATGACTCTGGGGAAATCTTAACATGTTTTTTTTTTCCCTGAAAATACTTCAGACTGTCAAATAAGTTAGCAAAACTTTTGTAAAATGTAATGAGAATGTACTGTAGTTTAATTAGGATGATGTATTTCTTGCTTAGCTAGTGTCCTTTTAACTGTCAAAGAAGTATGTATAATTAAAAAATAAAAAAAGTACTTGTAATTGTATTTTTGCAACTATTAGCTGTTGATGTGTTCTGATACTATGATTTCCTCACAGAGAAGACATTTGAATTAATCTTTATATTGGCATTTAAGCTGCTACTGTTGGAAAAGTTCAAATTAACTGCCCTAAAATAATTTGTGCTACCTGTTCTACTGCTGTTTTTTTCAGTAGTTCTTGCCTGTCATCATATCAGCAGTAGAAGTATCTGTGCTGCCTGCTGTGAAATTATTTATGAATATTTTTTTTTATTTCTGCTGTTTGCTTCCTGACCATTTGAGCTTCAGTGCCTTTTTACTGTGAATTCTGTTAATCATACCAAGATGTTCTTCATATTGACCTAAGCTATGTGAGATGTTCATCATATTGATTACTACTGCAGTAGCCTTAGCTATATGGGTTATATCCTGCCAAGGATGTAACAGCCAGCCATCTTCCAAAGTTTCCGAGCATATTCCATGCACCCAAATTGTCAGACAGCTCTAGCTGAGCTGACTAAAAGACATATTTGGGCACGAAGCCCTTCAGAACTTTACTGCCACCAAAGAGTATGCTCCTCTGAGGCTTTCAAGGATTAACTTAAGCCTTATGCTTTCCTTTGCTGGGCAGATAAGTTCCCTTTGGGAAAAAAACTTCTATTGTCTTAATTTTGTTGCTGTTTTATTATTTTCCTGTTCAGGAAAGTTATTTTAAAGCTTGGACTGTCTTGAGACTATAATATAGCGCTGTTTTTTCTGTCAATTTAAAAGTGGTGTAAAGTAACTGAAAATATTTTTTTCTGTGGAGAAATTGTGATTATTTTACTTTTGTGGGGCTGGCATAGTATTGTAAAGTGGTTTTACTGTATTCTGTATTTTCTGTCAAAAAAGTAATCTTTGCGGACTGGTAATGTTTACAGCAATTGCTGCTCGTCTTCCCCCAGGAAAGAGGTATAATGTTTAACTTGTCCATGTAGCAGACTACTGGTCCCATGGTTAGTCCTTCTTCCAGCCACAAATGTAAAAAATTACGCAAAAAGCCTTTGCTACCACAGCAGGCTAGCAGTTTGCATCAGCCACAGGTAGGTGACTCTGCTGTGGCCATTTCTTGTACCTCAGACCACCCATCTATCCCAGATCCCTTTGGTATGGCACCTACAGACACTATGGGCCTGGGGATAGCAATGTCCTCTGCGGCTGTTGGGGTCCCCTCAGTGGGTAAGGGAAAAAACACTCTTGTCAAGTCTTGGGAGAGGGAACAAGGAAGGTTTCCCTGTTGCATCAGAATGCTGTGCCCATCCCTGAGGATGTTGCTGCTGCTATTAGTAACATGATTGGCCCCATTTTTCTGGTCAAAAAGAAACAGAAAAACAGGCATGTATCTACTCCTCCTCAATTTATCTTTGGATACGATTGTTTACTGGTCTGTCTCAGGGTTTAATTCGGGTTATTGATTCTTCTTTATTTGTTTATTTATTTATTTATTTTACATTTGTTGACCGGGCTAGTCTAACTGGATATATGTCCATTTTCAGTAGAGGCCCGGGAAGAAAAGCTCCAAGCATGAACAGTGACAAAGTTAACAATATATAAAAAGACATGTAAAATCACAATACAGAGGCAGCATTGGTCAAAAGAAAAAATAATAATAAAATTGTAAACTATAAAAATTATACTAAACACAATAGTAGTTATGAGCAAGACCCAATTAAGAGAGAAAAAGGCCCTTATATTTTATTCTTTTACTATGAGGAAGAGTAGTAACTAGATTTGGAGGCATAGGTTAGAGGAGTAGGGAAAGGGGTAAGAGCAGGAAGGGAAAGAGATATCAGTCTGGGTTAGCACATGGACAAAGCCAATGAGTTATAAGATGTTCTTTAAGATGTTTTTTAAATAGAGAAGTAGCAGCAAGGGTTGATATTTTGGAAGGAAGCTGATTCCAGTTTTTACCTGCTGTGTTTGAGAAAAGTGAGTCACCAGCTTTGTTGTTAGATTTAGTCAAGGAGACAAGGAGCTTATTAGCAGAGCGTAGTTTCGCTAGATTTTTATATGGTGTAATCAGATTGGTGAAGATAGGAGTGTTGTTGGGGTGGTGTAGGATCTTTTGAGTGATAAGTAATTGTTGACAGAGTTTATGGTTCTGCAGTACTAGCCATCCAAGTTGTTTGAGGTTGAGGCAGTGGTGAGTTTTAAAGGGGGAGCATGTGATAAATCTAGCTATGTTATTATAGCAGGTGGAAAGTTTGGAGAGGTTGTTTTTAGATGGGTTAGTATATATAGCAGAGGCATAGAAAAGGGTAGAAATGAGGTGGGTCTGGGCAATAGTTTTCCTGGCAGAAGGGGTAAGGAAGGGTTTAATTCTATAGAGGGTACCAAGTTTTTTGTTAACTGATTTTATGGTGGAGTTGATGTGATCACCGTAGTTGAGACGATTATCAATTGTTACACCTAGTAGGCGGGTTGTAATATCTGGGGTTATGTTGGTAGCATTGTTAGAGGTTATGGAGAAGAATGGATTAGGTGATTTAAGAGTTGGAGTAAATAGCAGTAGTTTTTTTTTTTGGGGGGGGGGGTTTAGGAGGTAGTGTTGCATGAACCAGTTTTCAACATTATGAAAAACATTTTGGGTGAGGGACTGGAGAGAGGCTATAGTCTTAGCTGAACAGATTAAGGTGGAGTCATCTGCATATTGAATGCAGGTGGCTTGAGGTATGTTCATATGTAGATCGTTAATAAATAAGGAAAAAAGAAAGGGACCTAAGATAGAACCTTGGGGTACCCCAATATTTACTGGAAGTAATGTAGACAGATTGTTATCCCAAAGTACTGCTTGCTGTCTATTTTCCAGATAAACCATTGTAAAGCTTGTGGATGGAGAGAATGGGCCTTTAGTTTGTCTAGAAGTAAGTTATGGTTAACCATATCAAAGGCTTTTGACAGGTCAATAAATAGTGCAGAGGAAAAAGAGTTGTTACAATTTTTATTTATAGAGTCGGTGAAGGATAGTAGGGCAGTCGTTGTGCTATGGAATGGTCTGAAACCATGTTGGCAGTTTGCTAGTAGGTTATATTGTAGTAGGTAGTTAAGTAATTGTTTGTGAATACATTTTTCCATTATCTTGGCTAATGGGGAGAGTAAGGCAATAGGTCGAAAGTTAGAAAGCTCAATCGAAGATCCACCTTTATGTAGAGGGATGATGTGGGATACTTTCCATATGGTAGGGATTTTGCCTTCTGAGATAGTTCTGTTAATAAGGATAGAGATGGGAGAGTCTATGGCTTTTGCGGCAATGTATTCAGATGGGAGATGGTCAGCAGAAGGTGTGCAAGGTTTCAGTTTTTGAAGTAGCTTACAGATGAGAGATGTAGGTATAGGTTGTATTTGAAAGGTAGGAGATGAAGTCTTGGAGGTATTTGGCGGGGAAGCAGTAAAACGTGGTAAAGAATTGGCTAGTGTTTGAATGGCTTCTGTAAAGTAGTTATTAAAGGCTTCAGGGATCTGGTTGGCATTATTATGATTGAAACCTGCTGGGGCCAGAGTAGTAGAGTGACCTGGATGAAGAAGTTTGCTTATCCCTGACCAAAATTTTTGTGGAGTTGTTGGAGATGAAAGTAAAAGTCTTTTTTGTCTCTAAGAATATCGTTCTTGGTGGCATTTCTTAACTGTTTAAAGTGGAGGTGATCTGATGGACATTTGGTGGCTCTCCATTTAGCCCAGATTTTATTTCTGAGGAGCACCTTTTGCCTAGTTTGTTTTGTGAGCCATGGGGCAGATTTGGTTCTTGTTCTAGTAGAGCGATAAGGTGCGTGGTAATCTAGGATTTGAAGAAAGTTAGTGTTAAAGTAGGTCACAACCTCATCAAGTTCAAGATGGGTCAGAGGTGACCAATCATATGCTTGCAGTTCGTTTAGGAAGCTGTCTGGATTAAAGAATTTTTTTGAGCGGGAGGTTTTGAGATTAAGGTTATTTGGGATATGGACTTTTTGTCTAATAATGTAGGTAAGCATATGGTCACTGATATCATCGGGAAGAGTTCCTGGAGTATAAGTTTTAGGGTGGCTGTTAGTAAGGATCCAGTCAAGAGTAGTTTCCTTACTGTTAGGTTTATGGATTCTAGTAGGAGTGGTTATTAATTGTGAGAATCCAAAGAGATTTATGTGATTAGTAGGTTTAGGGGAACTGCAGGTGGACCAGTCGATGTTAAAGTCACCCAGTATGATGGTCTCCTGGGGTAATTGGGTAGAGAGGTAACTAAGTACGTTTTCAAGAGTATTGGTATTGTTACCAGGGGGGAGATACATACAAATTAGATAGATAGATTTGGAGTTATTGATTTGGAGTTTGATAGTCAGGATTTCAGATTTGGTGTCTAATGATGGAAGAACATTAAAGGGTGAAATTTGGAGATTAGATTTGTACAGAAAGGCTATACCTCCACCTTTTTTGGTTTTACGGTCACATCTAAGGATGTTATAGCCAGGAGGGCTAATTTCCAGGTCTAGAGTATATGGTTTTAGCCAAGTTTCTGTAAGACATAGACTATCAAATGAGTGCACATTGTAATGTAGTTTCTGGTAGAAGAAAGAGGAATTCCTCTTTTCCTGAAGAGATTTATGATTCTGAATCTAAACAGGAAGATGCAGAGATGGATACAGTTTTTTTCCTCAGATTTCTGATTCAGACTCTGAAAAGAGAGCTCAACTTCTGACACTCCCTGTGACTGTTGCTAAGATGTGCCAGTGTTTTCAGTGGGAGAACACTGAGGTTTCTCAGTCCCTCAGAAAATATGAGCTGTTACAGAAGGATATTCCTGAGCCTGCAGCCGTTCCTCCTGTTGTGTCTGATTTATAGTATCTGTGTGTTATTGCCTGCAGTTTTCTTGATCGCCAGCCAGCTGACCCTAAAAAGGCAGATAGGATGTATCATATATAAAGTTCCTCAGTCTTTTAACGTTAATACACTATTCCCAAACCTGAAGCATCAGCTAAAGCTTCAGTTAATCCCACTGCTAAGCACTTAGTTAATGCCAGTCCTAATCTTTCTGATAAAGATGGCAAAATTATTTATAGGTGTGGCAAAAAGTGTATACTTCTGCAACTTTGATTTTCAGAATTTTGAATTGTCAGGCTCTTATGTTTTCTCTGACAAACTGTGAAAGTATGAGGAATGTTGTATCTGCAGTTTCTTTTTGTGAGGAAAAACTCATTGTTTACAGTGTGTGTGTGTGTGTGTGTGTGTGTGTGTGTGTGTGTGTGTGTGTGTCTCTCTCTCTCTCTCTCTCTCTCTCTCTCTCTGTTGATATCTCTTCCAGGGCTATGGTCACTGGTACTGTTTTGAGGACGTTTGCATGGCTGCATTCTCAGAACCTCCCAGATGATGTTAACATCAGATTTTAAATTCACCATTGGTTAGAAATTTAGTATTTGGGCCATCTGCTGCAGAAGTGATCAAAAATGTAATGAAAGGGGCAAGCTGTTCCAGGTAAACTCTTAAGATTTTTCAGCCCTCCTTTTCCAAATTTTCCAGGGGATGTTCTCTCCCCTCATGCAGTTTTGGCAAAAACAGAATAAACAGTCTCAGCAAAATACAGGTAAACAGACGTGTAAGAAGAAATGGCAAGGGGATTGCAAAAAGAAGTCTTGAACCTTCCAAAACAAAGGACTGTCCAACAAGTCTGAATTGACTATTTAAGAGGTCTTGTGACCCCCCTCCCACCTTGGTTTTACAGTTTTTGTTTGAGTTACTTTCCAGTTTGTTTTTCTATGCAATTAGTGTGAACTATTCTGTTATTGCTTACATTTCTGTATTTTGTGCTTGTGAAAAGTTCTGTATTTCACCCGGTCTGATGCAGAATTGGTCAACATTGATCAGCGCACTACCCCAGTAAACAAATATAAATAAAATGCAGATTTGTCACGGTGACCAGTGGAAACTATGCTTTGAATTCTTTAGTGTGTATGTTTTAATGTTTATTATGGCTGTCAAGGCTGCTGTTCAATATTCTGCTAACTTTCTTCCTTGCATACCTCACTGTGAAGTACATAGCATGGCCAAGTCAACTGTTCATTCATAAGATAGGATTTTGTGGTTTAAATACTGCTATTTAATGCATCATCTGGGGTCAAGACTACATTTCCTAAATAATGACTTTCATCTTTGAATGCAACTCATATACGCTTCACCACTCAGAAAAGAAATCTGAATTCTATATATAATACTTTTTAAATAATGTACTTGGATGCTAACCTGATTAAGATTTTAGATTTTTAGCATTTTTAAATTCCATACTATGTATGTTTTTTTTTCTGGTTTCACATCTTGAGTTGTCACTCATTTTTTACCTATTAATCCTCAGTATAATAATCTCTCTGTCTACTCCATTACTTTAACTTTTTACTTATGTTTTAAATGGTATTTTGAAAAAAAAAACATTAGCCAAATAAATTCACTTGCAAAGTTTGTGAGAAAAGTACTGTTGTGTAAGTAAACGTGCCATAACATTGAATGTTAGCGTGATCATTTCTGCAGTAGCCTGAACTATATGGGTTATATATCCTGCATAGGATATATATAAAAGCCAGACAACTTTTAAAGCTTCAGGGCAGCTTCAGTGAGTTCAAACCATAAAAAGTCAGCTCAAGTTTAGCTGACTGAAAAGAGAAGCTTGGTTGCCAAGCTGTTCAGAGCTTTCATGACAACTAAGAGAGGAAGGCTAAGCCCTGAGTGGATATTGCAATGAATATCAAAATAAATGCCCACACTCTAGCATAAAAACACAAAAAACAAGGGGATGGAGGGAGAGAGCAGCTACTGTAGCAGTGATAATTTCAACATCTACTGTTATTGTAAGTGTATTTAAACTACTATATAATGTCTTTCATTGATCACTGCTGCTGCAACCTAAGCTATATGGTAGATTACCATAGCTTATAATAACGGGGAGGTGGTAGGGAAAAGGTCCAAGAACCCCTGAAGAATTGTCCTAGCAATGTCTGCCCTAGGCTTGAAGAAGGAAATTAGTTTACAGAGCACAGAAGACCAATCTGCTGTTTCAAGAATACTTCTACAGTCCAACCCTTTCCAAATAAGCCATAGATTAAGCTAATGAGCATTGACCCTGCATGGAATACTATTTCTTGTGGTGGGAATAACAAAAGACAAAAGCCCTGAGACAACCATTTGGAAATTGACTGCTTTTGACACAGGCTGTCCCTTATTCTTACCTTTACGGGAGATGAATAACTGGTCAGAAATTCTGAAAGATTTGTTTTCTATCACTATAGCACATAAGTTGTATGTGGACATCAAAGGTATGAATTATCCTTTCCCCTCATATTGGAGTTCAGGAAAGAAAACCGGGAGATGGATAAAATGGCTTAGCAGTAACTCGGATACCACTTTAGGCATAAAGAAGGGCTAGTTCTCAAAGAAAGCCTGTCTCTGTGGATGATGACATAAGGCTGACTTACATAAGAGCTTGTAACTCAGATACCCTTCTTGCAGAAGTAAAAACAATCAGCAAAACAGTTTTTCACATTGAGAACCTCAAGTCAGACGAGCTGATTCAAATGTAGCAAGTGTTGGCTTTTCTTACACAAAATTAAGATCCCAAGGAGGAGCCAATGGTTTTCTGGGAGGCATTTAAAATCGCGCCATTTTCAAAAACATTTTCATGAGAGATTGCATTGAAACAGGGGGATCCACGGGCAGACTTGAAGAAATGTCTGACAAACGAACCTTATCTGAGGGGAGTAAGACAAGCCATAAGATAGTAACTCAGAAATATTTTAAAGCCAGACAAATACTAGCCCTGGTGCTGGTTGTTTTGCTAGCACCAACTAGAAAAACGTTTTCCATTTACTTATACATAGTTTCCTGGTTGCAAGTTTTCTTACCTCCATTAGTACCTGCTGCATGTCCTCTGATAATAGGTTCATAGGTGTGTACTAGGCTAATGGCCCTGGAGCCTTTACAAGCTTAGCCCATAGAAGTCCCCTGGCATCGTGCCGCCGGACGTTAGTTCCCAGTGCCTCTATCAATTAGAGCCACTGGAGTGATCCCCGGGGTGAACTTTCTATTTCTCATCCACTCATCTTGACATGTATGGTGAGTCTGTTGCAGAGCATGGGCAGTCTCTGGGTTATGAACCTGTCCCTCCAGCATGTTCTGTTGATTGTGGTAATGAGGTTGAGGTCTCTGGAGCATGTGGTGTCGAGGGATTGGGATTTCTTTAGATGTAGCATTTCTAACAGAGCTGGGTCAGACATGGCTTTGTAAGTCAGGCAGAGATCGCCTCTTAGTAGACTATATGAGACAGAGAATAGCTCGAGTTTTTTTGAGTCTGTCCATGTAGGACATGTGTTTAAGGCCTAGGATCCTCTTCATGAGGTACTTTTGTGGCCTTTCCAGCTGTTGCATGTGTCTAGTGAGGTACATGCCAAATGGGGCATTATACTCGATGACTGGCCTAATAAGGGAAGAGTAGAGAGAGATGATGACCTCTTTCTTCCTGGATGCAAAACCCTTGGTAATGAGATGTGCCACATAGAAGGACTTTCTGACCACGGTGGCAATGTGGTGCTCGAAGGAGAGGTTGCTGTCAACCTGTGTCCTCAGATCTGTAATACCGGCTACAGTGTTTAGTGGGCTCCCATTGATGTGGTAATTAGTGGGAACTGTGTTTTTCCCAAAGGGGATGATGAAGCATTTTTTGGCATTAAGCTTAGGGCCATGGTTTCGACACCAGTCGTTGGTCTCAGTGAGGCCTTTCTGTAGGATGTCTCCATCACTTTGGGAGTTAATAATGGCTCCCAGCTTGCATTCGTCTGTGAACTTGGTCAGCCAACATCACTCCATGTTGGCCTGGACTTCTGAGAAGTAGATGCCAAACAGGAGAGGACCTAGGATTAAACACTGTGGGACTACACTCGTGACTGGTCGGCGGTCTGACTTGGAGTCCACTACTTTCACACTGTGGGTTCTATCTGCGAGCCAATTTACAACCCACCTAGTGATATAGGGGTTGATGCCTAGTTTGGTGAGTTTATCAATAATTCCTGAGTGGGGAATGGTATCAAAGGCCTTGGCCAGATCGGGGTAGGCTGTATGAACTTCCTTGCCCTCATCCACAGCTCTGGAGACAGACTCAAAGAAGTCAACCAAGTTGAGCAAGCATGATCTACCTTTCACAAAACCAAATTGCGTGGGATCTAGAGTTTGAAGATTCCCTATATCCTTGTTAATTAGGTCCATGATGATGCATTCCATAGCCTTAGATATCAGACTCATCAGGCTAATAGGACGATAATTCCCAGGGTCTGTAGTCTCTCCCCCTGTATGGAGAGGGTTGACTGTAGCAATGTGCCATTCTGTAGGGAAAAAAACCTGAGGTGAGGCTGTGATTGAACAGGACACACCGATATGGTGCCAGTTCACTTTGTAGTTCATGTAGAACACATCCAGGGGATATTATCGGGTCCCATGGAAGTTGTATTCTTGGCCTTGGACAATGCAGTTTTAACCTGTGCTGCAGTAGTGCTGGGTGCCTGGCATTCCTATAGTATTGTGATTGGTCCTTTGGGGGGGGGGGTTAGAGGGGTAAACTTGGCACTGAATCTGGCAGCCAGTATGTTGGCAATATCTGTTGGCTCAGTGTAGGAGGTACCATTGTGCAGTAACTCAGAGCAAACCTGGGTATTGCCGTGGAGATTCTCGATATAACTATAGAAGGCTTTGTGGTTGTTTTAGTGTCTGCCACAATTTTGCCTTCATAGCTGGCTTTAGAGATTTTGATGCGGGATCTCATCTTTTTGTTGAGGCTAATAAGGGAGTTTTTCCAGTCTTGGGACTTCACCTTTTTCTGCAACAGTTTCTTCCTTCTGTTGTACAGTTTATTAATGGCAGGGGACCACCAAATTGGCTTCCTTTTTTTGGAGGAGTGCGTCTTGGTTCTGTTGGGTATGGCTAGTTCTATGCATTTATGTATGTGTTCGTACAGTGCATTGGTGTATGATTCTGCAGTCATGCATCTATTTTCCTTTGACATGGGTGCTGTGAAGTTAGCCACCTCTGTTTTTAGGAGCCCAAAGTCAGCTTTGGAAAAGTTTTTTATGGTGGTTACCTTTGCAGGGGGTGTGGGTGAGATGTGGATTTCCCTAGTGATTAGTTTGTGGCCAGATCTAACCAGGGAGGAATTGACTATTGGTGTAGAGCAACAGTTGCCCATGTTAGTAATAAGCAGATCAAGGATGTTGCTTCCTGTAGTGGGGGTAAGAATGAGCTGGTCCAGGGCACTGGAATTGATGAATTTCAGGAAGCGTTGCACCAGTGTATTGGTGCACGAGTAGTTTTCCCATTTGATGGAGGGGTAGTTGAAATCACCTAGTATGAGAGTGTTGGGTTGGACTCTAATAGTTTCCAGGGTGCTTAGGAACATGGAGTGAGAGTCTTGGGACATGGTTGGGAACCTGTAGCAGGCTACGACCTGAATCGCCATCTTACCGAATGTTAGTTGTACGTGAAGTATCTCAGATGTGTGATGCTGGACTACTAGTCTGGAGGTGTGTACATCCTTTATGAATATGGAGACACCACCGCCTTTGGAGCTTTGATCCATGTTCTGGGGTCGAAAGGTGTGAAATGAGTTATTGCCTGGTAGTGCGGGGTGCTTTCTGCTGCTTTAAACTAGGTCTCTGTTACAGCACAAATGTCGATGTTCTCCATTTTGAGGAGTGCTTCGAGCAAGTGCATCTTGAGGTTCGACTTCTAGCATTGAGCAGCATGACCTTCAGATTTATTTATAGCTGTTATGGTGGTAATTTGGTCTTTGGAACATTGCCTAAAAAGGCACTATAGGGGTGGCAAGAGCCTTAAACAGTATCTGGAAACCCAGGGATGATAGATGCAAGCCATCTCTGGCAAAGCATCGAGGTCTGTCTGTCATGTCATCCCAAGCAGACAGATACTGGATTCCCTAAGAATGAGTCCGGAAACTTAGCCAATTGTTGAAGTCAGTCATTTTCTGCTTGTACTGTGGTATCTTTCTGAGCGACTGTAGGATGCTGCTCAGGGCTAGGGTCATACCTGCCTGGGCCACATAATCCGAGAGCTCCTCCATGTCCCTTTTCATGTAGTCCAGGGAGGTGTGTCTCAGGTCATTCACACCCACATGGACATTGACAGAGTCATACTTGTACTTGTTGTGGAGTGACCTGAGTGTATGTGTTGTGTCGGATTCTGGCATCTGATAGACAGCTGACTGTTACCTTCTCCTTATTCAATCTAATGAATGGGACATAGTGTGCCTCACTATCGTGTCACCTGTGATTAGTGTATTGAGCAAGCTGTTTTGCCTTAGGGGCTTAGGTTTAGGGGCACACTGTGTAGGTGAGCTATGTGTCTTGTGGTTTGTGCTGTGTTGTGGTGGTCGAGTGCATTTCTGCCTTGGAGGGCTCTGCTGTTTGGGTAGATTTCTATTGAGAAATTCCACAAAGGTGGGTGTGTGGTTTGTATTTTTATGTGAGAGCTATGATGGTGGGTGTTCTGGATGGCTGTGTGTTGGAGGTGTTGCATGTGGTGTGGTGTAGGTGTTGACCTTCTCCTTTTGACCAGTTGTTCCGGTCTTGGTTTGAGAGTGCATGTCTTCCAATTTGGATAAATAAGTGCATCTCTCACAAGTTGTCTAAAAGGTATTAAGACCCTATCATTCAGGCAGTTAGTTGTAGTTGTTTGCCGTCTGGATGTATCAAATATCCCTGATTTTGTGTGAGTAGATTCAATCTATGAAGAAGCTTGTGGTAAATACCTCAGGCCAATTCCAAAAAAGGGAGAAACACTGTTGCCTGGGCCAGAAGGGAATTACCACAGCAGTCTTTGGGGAGTCCTTCCAAATATTGAGATATCCTAGAACTCATTGGAAAGTGTGGAAAAGTGTACAAGAACATTCCTGTCCAAGGAAAAGAAGAGGCATGTCTTCCAAGCCTTCTTGAATGGAGTCCTGGACATTTTTTTCCCAGTTGACTGTTTAGAGAGGAGGCAAAAAGGTTTACCCGAGAAACTCACAGACGGCTCAAATCTCCCTGATTCAGTTTATATTCTGTAAAGTATGCCATGGTCCTGCTCAACTTGTCTGTCACACAGTTTTGCTCTGATGGAATATAAGATACCTGTAGAGTAATTGTGCTGTAAAGCTATGTCCCATGCTAACACGGCTAAGTCTGCCTGGGGGTAAGATCTTGTTTCCTCCTTGCTTGTTTATGTACTACATAAATGTGGTATTGTCTGTAATGCCCTTAAAGAGGTCCCTGGACCACAGATTATTTAGAGAGTTGAGAGTCCTTAGAAGAGCTAACAATAAATTTATGTTTGTGTTTTAGACTTTCTCACCTCAAATACCTTGCACTTTTATGCCCATTGACACTGCCCAGCAGGCAAAGTCAGAGGCACCTGCTGTGACTGACTGCTTTGGAGCAGGAGGGGAGAATGAGAGAACTGCATTCTGAGAAATTTGATGTCTCCACCAAGTGATTTCCCTTTTCACAAGTCCCAGGACTGGGATTTGAAAAGGCAATGGATATTGATACTAGCATCAAACAGATTTCAGATATCAGTGTATCTTTCTCATGTGAAATCCTGCCAAAAGTATCATGAGAATTATGAATGCCATGAGATTCAGAATCCTGAGGTATTTCCTCACTGTGACAGAAGTCTTAATGGAAAACTCCAGGAATATATCTAAATATAGTATTATTTTTCCCATGAAGAAAAGCTTATTGTACTGAGGTATGTAGCAGGCACCCCAGAAACAAAATCCTGTGTGACAGAGTCAAAAAAAAGACTTCTGAAAGTTTTCTTGGAATCCCACTCTGTGTAAGAGATCTCTTACCCAGGTGAGAAATTCCTGGCACATTGAAAAACACTCTGCAAAGATAAGCAAACCATCTATATATGGAAAAATGTGGATATCGTGTAACATGCAATGGACTATAACAGGATCTAGACACTTTGTGAACATACTTGGAACAGTGGTTAGCCCAAAGTGTAAGTCAGAGAAATGAATCTAATCAATACACACAAATATTTAAGAAATGCCTGAATTCTGGATGAACAGGAATGTGATGATGTGCATCTTTGAAATCTAAGGTTACTAGAAAGATCAAATGAGGAAGAAGGGGTAGCAGGTTGTGAAGTGATAGCATTTTGAACTTGAGCACTATCACAAACTGATTCAGGAATGAAAAATTAAGAAGTGGTCGCTGGGAGTTTTCTTTCTTTCTTTGGCACTGAAAACAATTTTTAGTAAAATCCTTCTCATTACTGAAGGGCAGAAACAGTTTATATTATCTTCTGAGACAGCATATGATGTAAGATGGGAGGAAAGAGAAGGAAGGGTCAGATTTGGCATATGAGGAGGAATCTCCCGAAAAGGAGTAATTTCCTTCCATTGCCATCTGTCTCCTAGATGCATCACATTCAGCAGCCAGCTCTCTGAAACAATCTGTTGCCAAAGAGAGAAATGGAGATGTTCATCGTGTTTCACTGTTGCAGTCATGACTGTAGGGTTCTCCCCTGCCGGCAGGCAGTCCTCGGTCGGCCAGAATCCCAAAGTCTGGGTCCGGCGTCGGCTGTTCAGCCATGCTCCCTGACGTCAGAGCGCCAGGAGTACAAAGCTGACAGCCGACGCCATGTTCTCCAGTCTTGCTTGCCATGCGGTGATAGCAGTTCGCAAGTGCCGGTCGGCTGACTCCTGACAATTTTTTATAAACGCATTTCAGTCCAAGACTTTCTTCTCCTACTCAAAGCTAAGTACCCGTTGAAACTTTTTCTTGCTCCAGTCCGATGTCAGAAAAAGTTAATAATTGTATTTCATGTGGGAAGCAAATACCTCATAAGGATTTTCATTCTTACTGTATTCCTTGCTTAGGCCCTGACCACGACGTAACTAGTTGTCGGTTTTGTGCTAGATTCAATCAACGTACGATTAAACGAAGGTACGATTTTGCATTTCATTACTTCGGTAGGCGTTTTAATTACAAAATGTCGTCGGATACGGTTCTGGCTACCGGAGTTCACAAACGACGCAAGGATAAAGACAGGCCTCCGAGGTCCAAATCGAACAATGTTGTACAAGCAGAGCCAGCTTCAGGTTCGGTTGTTGTCAGTGAGGCGCTTTTGCAGCCCCTGTCGTCGGCCATTTCGGAACTGATGGCCAAAACGGACTCCCACGAGGAGCCAACTAGGCCTTTGAATATTTCTGTTGCAGGACTTTCGGACAATGCTCCTTCGGATGGGTCTGGAGCCGCTGTGCAGGTACCGGCTTCCGAAGGGGTTTTCAGGCCTGCTCAGCTTCTAATAAAGGCAAAAACAAAGGCAAAGACTCCTTCCAAATCAAAGACTGCAGCCCAGGCCTCTTCTGATCCAGCATCCAAGTCTCAGAAACAGTTGCTTAAGATGGCGGAGGACTTACTTACTATGATTAGGGGTTCACATGCCCCTCCAGATAAAAGGCCAAGGCAGGAAGTTTATTATGACTCCTCTGATCAGGCTTCTGTTTCTTCAGTTTCTTCTTCTGACCAGGAATATTCTTTCCCTCCTTATGAGGATTCTGATGCTGAGGAATCCATTCCTTCAGCTTCTCCCCCTGAGGATTTCTCTTTTGGGGAAACTTTGCATGAAATGAGGGAACATTTTCACTGGGAAGGACAGGAGTACTCGAAATCTAAGGAAAGACTAAGGGATTTTCTTCTTCTTCCCCAACATAGACCCCTGGCTATTCCTCCTATTTTGGATATTGTGGATGATGTTTTTTCGGAGGCTAACTTAACTCCTGACTCTTTTCCCCCAGCTCCTGTTAAGCCAGACAGATATTATAGGGTTCCTGATTCCCACCAGTTTTTATACAAGAATCCTACTGCTGACCCTGAAACCATCTCTCAGGGTCCTAAGGGGGTTAAGGCCGCTTCTGCTAAAAACCCCATTCCCACTAAGAAGGATTACAGATCTTTAGAAAGATGGGGCAAAAAAGTGTATACTTCTGCTACTTTATCTATTAGGGCTTTAAACTGTCAGTTTCATATGCTGAAATACCAGCAATTTCTCCTGTCTGTTTTAAAACAAAAGCTAACTTCCATTTCCGCCTGTGCAGATGATAAGGAATTACATGACTTAATGCATGCCACTGAACAAGTTGGGAAGCATGGTTTACACTGTGGATTTGGTGCCTTAGAGGCTTCTTGTAGGGCTGCTGCCTCTGGCACAGTCATTAGAAGGCATGTATGGTTAAAGGAACAAAATTTGCCAGATCAAGTAAAAGCTAAATTATTGGATGCTCCTGTTCAGCATAATGTTTTGTTTGGATCTAAAGCTGAAGAGGTGATAAAGAAGATGGAGGACAAGGCAAAATCCATGCAAACAGTTAAAGATTTCTTACAAGTACAGCCACCCAGATTTAGTAGGAATTGGCCTACAAAAAATTGGTCCTTTCCCAATTCAGACAGACCTCAGAGGGGTAGATACTGACGCTCCCGAGGAAGGCCTCAAACTCAAGCCTCTTATAGATCAAGACAGTGGACTGCTTCCACCCCTAGGAGAGGAGAGGACAGGTCGCAAGCTCATAGAAAACGGACTCAATGACTCCCTCTGTTGGGCTGCAGGAACTTCTTGCCTGGAAGCCCCTCTCGGAGGAAAACTTTCTCTTTTTCACCTAAATTGGACTCATATAACCCGACAAGTGGGTTCTGGATGTGGTTTCAAGAGGTTACAAATTCCATTTTCATACCCTACCAAGACCAAGCGGATGGCCAGATCTTCCAAAACATCAATGGTTAGAGGCCTTAAACCAGGTGGAAGCTCTCTTGGCTATGAAAGCCATATAACTAGTTCCACTTTCAGAGAGGGGACAAGGTTTTTACTCAAGGCTCTTTCTAGTCCCCAGGAAGCAAAATTCATGGAGACCCATTCTGGATCTGTCAGTCTTGAACACTTTCCTCGAGATACCAAAATTCAAGATGCTTACTCTACAGCAGCTACTTCCAATGCTGACCAAAAATGCATGGATGGTAACTTTGGATTTAAAGGAGGCATACTTACACATTCCCATCAGGCAGGAATGCAGAAAATACCTCAGGTTCAAGGCCGGATCGAGGCACTATCAATTCTCTGCGCTGCCCTTTGGATTGTCTACTGCGCCCAGGGTCTTCACCAAATGCCTGGCTCCAGTAGTAGCTTATTGCAGACTCAAGGGAATTCACCCTTATCTGGATGACTGTCTTATTCAGGCAGAGAGCAAGGATGTCTTACTCCAGCATCTAGAGTTTGTTCAGAATCTTCTCAAGTTCCTGGGATTCACTGTAAGCATAAAAAAGTCAAATTTGACACCCTCACAACAGATAATTTTTCTATTCGCATCTCTAAACACAACAACCCAGATGGCATTTCTGACATACGAAAAACAATTACAGCTGGCTTCAACTTTCAAAACCTTGGCAACATTAACTCAGCTATCTGCAAAGAGATTCCTGCAGGCTTTGGGTTACATGGCCTCCTGCATCCTTCTCGTGCCATATGCAAGACTACATATGAGGAAAATACAGTGGTACCTAAAAAGTGTATGGTCTCAGCATTGCCACAGTTTAGACATACAGATCTCCGTCCTGCCTTGTCTTCAAAAGGAATTCCTTTGGTGGTCCAAGGCATGTACTCTAAACAAAGGAAAACCCTTCTGTCTGCCTCCTGCCACTCAGATACTAACCACGGACGCCTCAGATTATGCATGGGGAGCCCATTTTCAGGGCAACTGTCTGCAGGGCCTTTGGACAAAGGATCAGAAGCACCTGCATATCAATTTAAAGGAAATGTTAGCCATTCAGAAAGCTCTATTGGCCTTCAGGAATCTTCTACAACCAGGACAACTACTGATACGGAAAGACAACACCACAGTTATGTGGTACATAAACAAGCAAGGGGGATCCCATTCCTATCCCCTTTGCAGACTAGCCATGAATCTTTGGAACACAGCTCTAGCTTGCAAACTGGACCTTCAAGCTCAGTTTCTACCAGGGAAGCAAAACTTCTTGGCAGACAGCCTGAGCAGAAACCTATCGGACCCACATGAATGGATGCTGGACACCGAAATATTCAAGATGATTACAGCAGTCTGGGGATGCCCTCACATAGACCTCTTTGCATCCCACCTCAATCATTAACTACAGATTTTTTGCACCAGGACATTCCACGAACTAGCTTGGAAAGTGGATGCACTATCATTCAGTTGGAGAAACCTCTCGGGGTATGCCTTTCCGCCTCTTCCTCTACTTCCACGGGTATTATTAAAGATCAAACAGGACAAGCCCAAGATGATAATCCTGCTGGCCCCAAATTGGCCTCGACAGATGTTCTTCGTCTTCCCTTGCTGCAGTCCTGACTATCGGGTATAGTCCGCGTCCCAGTCGGCCCGAATACCAGAGTATAAGGCTGACGTCGGTCATGGCGCCTTAGACTGACGTCAGTACGTCAGGGTACTAATGCGCATGACCGACGTCATTTCCCCGTCTTTTTTGCCGCATGGTCCGATGCAGAAGCAATTTTGCGAGTGCAGGTTGGCGTTCTGAGATTTTCCGAAACCGGAGTTTCAGACCGAGTACAGAGTTGGCTAAGTAACCCCGTTGGGGAACATTTTGGTTTTTTCTTGCCTCAGTTAATTACCGGATGTCAGAAAAAGTGAATAACTGTATTTCTTGTGGGAAGCAGATACCGCATAGGGATTATCATACTTTGTGTATACCTTGTTTAGGGCCTGAGCACGACGTTGTTGGTTGCCGCCTTGTGCTAGATTTAATAAGCACTATTAAGAGGAGGCTTGATTGTGCTAGGTTAGTGTTTGGGAAGCTGCAATTATCCTCTGCCGCCGGATGCCCCAACGCCTGCTTCATCTAAGAAGCGCAAGGACAAAACAGTGAAGTCTAGGGGTGAGGAACCGCAGTCCCGGACGCCGGTCCTTTAGAAGGCTCAGGGAGCCAGAGGTTTTGCCAGGAGTCTCTATGGAGTCTCAGGCAGATACTTTACTGTTACAGGATGTGCCCTCTCAGGAAGTAGGCCAGGCTGAGGGGCTTCTCAGGTAACTGTTCTTCCCTCTCTTCCCAAGGTAGTTAGGGCCTCTCCTTCTGTTTCCAGAGCTTCTTTTAGAGGAAGGCCAAGTTCAGCTTCTGTAGGGGCTTCTCCTAGCATTTCGGGCTCTGTGCCTAAGAAACATATGCTTAAAATGGCTGAAGATTTGATTACTCTGATTAGAGGTTCTATGCCTCCACCTGATAAGAGGCCTAGGGTGGAACAGGAGTTTGATAGTTTTGAACAGTGTTCACAGGCTTCAGAGTCTTCTGTGGAAGACTTGCAAGAGTTTCCTGCTTATTCTGATTCTGATGTGGATGATTCCACTCCTTCAGCTTCTCCTCCTGAGGATTTTTCATTTTCAGAGACTCTTCACTCCATGAGGGAGCACTTTAAATGGGAAGGCCAAGATTACTCTGACTCCAGAAAAAGGCTTAGGGAATTCTTGTTTTGCCTCAGCATAGGCACTTAGCTATTCCTGCTGTGTTGAATGTGTTGCAGGATCTCTCTCGACAGGCTTCTCTGAACCCTGATTCCTTGCCTCCGGCTCCTGTTAAGCCTGATAGGTATTATAGGGTGCCCGAAGCTCATAAGTATTTGTTTAAGAGTCCCAGGGCGGACCCAGAAACTGTTTCTCAGGGGCCTAAAGGTGTTAAAGCTTCTGTTGTTAAAAATCCTGTACCCTCTGATAAAGAGGCAAGGGCTTTGGATAGGTGGGGTAAGAAAGTATATACTTCTTCCACTCTAGCCATGAGGGCGTTGAATTGTCAATTTCATATGCTGAAATATCAGAATTATCTCCTTTCACAATTGAAATCTAAGGTGGATGCTTTGGCGGAAGGTATTGAGTGTAAAGAATTGCTGGATTTGGTTCATGTGTCTGAGCAAGTGGGTAAGCATTCTTTGCAGTGTGGTTTTGATGCTGTCCAGGCCTCCTCGAGGGTGGCTGCTACTAGTTCTGTTCTTCGCAGACATGCATGGTTGAAGGATCAGAATTTAGCTGAGCATGTTAAGACTAGGATTTTGGATGCTCCTTTACAGTCTGATGTGTTGTTTGGACCGCCTGTGGAAGCAGTTTTAAAGAAAATGGAGGACAAAGCTAAGTCTATGCAGACTGTTAAAGATTTTTTGCAGGTGCAGCCTCCGAAGTTTAGTAGAAATTGGCCTGCTAAGGGGTGGACATATCCTGCTTATGGTTCCCAGTCTAGGGGTAGATCTAGACGTGGTAGGGGCAGGGCTCAAGGTTCTTTAGGCCTAGATCAGACAGTTCACCTGCTCAGACTTCTGGTGAGGGCAGGGGTCAGTCCTTTCGTAAGCAGAACCAATGACCTGCCTTTTCAGCTGCCAGTGGACTCTCGCCTGGCAGCTCCTTTGGGAGGAAGATTGTCTCTTTTCAAAGAAAATTGGGATTTAATCACTCAAGACAGATGGGTGCTGGATATCATTCATCACGGTACAGATTTTATTTCCACACAATGCCCCCTTTCAAAGGCATGCCAGATGTTCCTCCTCCACAAAGAAAAGAGGCTCTCAAGCAAGTTTCTCAGTTACTCCAGATAGGGGCTATTCAGCCAGTCCCTGTGTCAGAAAGGGGCTTCGGATTTTATTCTCGCCTGTTCCTAGTACCAAAGAAGGGGAACACGTGGAGACCAATTTTGGATTTATCTATTCTCAACACTTATCTGGACATTCCCAAGTTCAAGATGTTGACGTTACAGCAACTGTTACCTCTGCTGGGCAAGGATCACTGGATGGTAACTTTGGATCTCAAGGAAGCTTACCTTCATGTGCCCATAAGGCTAAGTTGCAGAAAGTATCTGCGGTTTCGAACTGGAGATTTTCATTATCAGTTCTCTGCATTGCCCTTTGGCTTATCTACTGCCAGAGTATTCACAAAGGTTCTGGCTCCAGTGATAGCTTACTTCAGGCTTCAAGGCATTCAAATTTATCCTTACTTGGACGACTGCCTGATTCTGGCTCAAGAAAAGAACACCTTCTACAGCATCTGGAATATGTCATAGCAGTGCTAAGATGCCTAGGGTATTCTGTGAACGAAATAAAGTCCAGTCTAGTACCCTCTCAAGACATGTGCTTTCTGGGTGTGAGACTGAATACAGCAGCCCAGATGGCCTTTTAACCCCGGACAAACAAAAGAGTCTGTCACTTTACTTCCATCAACTATCTCATCAGTCCGTGCTGACTGCAAGGACAGTCCTTCAAGCATTAGGGTTCATGGCATCTTGTATTCTGGTGCTTCCCATTGCCAAACTGCATATGAGGAAGCTGCAATGGTATCTCAAAATGTATGGACACAGCACTGCCAAGATTTGGACACTGTCATTCAAATAATACCTTGCCTTCAAAAGGAATTCTTGTGGTGGGCTCAGGAATGTCACCTAAACAAGGGACTCTCTGTGACCCGGCCAGAGGCGAGTCAGATTTTAACGACAGATGCCTCGGACACTGCTTGGGGAGCTCATCTAAATGGAAAGTGGATACAAGACAAGTGGCCTGCCAGACTACAGCATCTACATATCAACATGAAGGAGATGTTAGCAGTCCAGTTTGCATTGATGGCGTTCAAGGAGTTACTTCTTCCAGGGCAGGTGTTGATTCTGACAGACAACACAACTGTCATGTGGTACATCAACAAGCAAGGGGAACACATTCTTATCCTCTATGCAGGCAAGCAATGATTTTATGGGAGACTGCTAAGCCTGCAACTGACTCTTCAGGCAAGGTTTCTGCCAGGAGCACAGAACTCCCTAGCAGATGTATTAAGCAGACAAATCATGGATCCCCACGAGTGGAAACTGGATCTTCATGTATTTCAGAAATTGACAGTGTCATGGGGAACTCCAGACATAGATCTGTTCGCTTCTCCACTAAACCACCAGCTGCCAAAGTATTGCACAAAGGGGTTTCATCACACAGCTTGGAAAGTGGATGCTCTGTCTTTCAGTTGGACAAACCTTCATGTCTATGCTTTTCCACCTCTACCTCTTCTTCCAAAGGTATTACTAAAGGTCAGACAGGACAGGCCAAGGATGATTTTGATAGCTCCAGATTGGCCTCGGCAACACTGGTACCCACTTCTAAGGAGTCTTGTAAAGAAGCCTCCATGGCCTTTACCTCTGATTCCTCATCTGTTATCTCAGAAGGACGGTCATCTGCTCAATGTCAAGCTTCAATCTCTCCATCTCACAGCTTGGCATATTCTGTGTTGAAACATGGAAGGTCTCAGCTTCCTCAACAAGTTTTAAATGTGATTATGGAAGCTAGAAGGCCTAGTACTAGGAGAGTGTACGCAGAAAATGGAAGAGATTTTTATTTTGGTGTACAGCAAAGAATTTGGAGATTTCAGAGCCTAATTTGAGTGTGGCTCTTCAATATCTTACTGAGTTATTGGACAAAGGTTTGTCTTTCTCTTCCATAAAGATTCATGCTGCAGCAATTTCAGCTCACTATGATTGTGACCCACCTTTGTTTTCGCATCCTTTGTTCAAGCAGTTTCTTAGAGGGCAAAGAATATAAGACCCCCGTAGAGCTCCTACTCCTGCTTGGGATCTCAATTTTGTGTTGGAAAAACTTACTCTACAACCTTTTGAGCCGGCAGCTACTGCTGAATTGAAATATTTGTCATGGAAGACGGCTTTTCTGTTGGCTATTACTTCTGCAAGAAGGGTGTCTGAGTTGCAGGCCCTTATGGCAGTAGAGCCCTTTTTGATTTTCCATAAGGACAGGGTATCATTACGTACTAATCCTTCCTTTATGCCTAAGGTGGTTTCTAGTGTGGCTTTAAACCAAACTATTCATTTGCCTACGTTTTTTGCGGATCCTCAAAATAAAGGGGAAAAGATTTTGCACACTTTAGATGTGCACAGGCAATTGCGTTATTATTTGAGCAGGACTAAAGATTTTAGGCAGTCTCAGCAGTTACTCGTTTCTTTTGCTTTAAGTTCACAGGGCAAACCTGTGTCAAAACAAACTATTTCTAGGTGGATTGGCTTTTGCATTGCATTTTGTTATGGCAAAGAGGTTCCAGCTGGGATTAGGCCTCATTCCACTAGGGCTACTGCCACTTCAACAGCATTTCTAAGGGGGGTGGCAACTAAGGATATTCTGGAAGCAGCTACTTGGAGTTCAGTGCATACTTTCTCTAGGCATTATCACCTGCCTATATACTCTAAGTCTAGAGCTGGTTTTGCCACAGCTGTTTTACAAGGCATGTTGTCAGCTCCTGCTACTTTATAATTTGCCAGCCTCCCTTACCTCTGCTTTGGGATTCTACCCAATAGTCAGGACTGCAGCAAGGGAAGACGAAGAACATAGTACAGTTTTGTACCTACCATAAATGTAGATGTTCGAGGATTCCCTTGCTGCAGTTCAAACCCTCCCTCCTTCCCTCTGTGTTTCAGGGTGGTTGTGTAGGTGCCTTTACATGCTTATATTTTTTGTATATATATTACTGTATATATTGTACATGTTTATTGGTGCAGGTTGTTTTTGGGACTTGTCTTTTTGGGTCTTCTGACATCTGGGGCAAGAAAAGACTGAGGAAATGACGTCGGTCATGCGCATTAGTACCCTGACGTACTGACGTCAGTCTAAGGCGCCATGACCGACGTCAGCCTTATACTCTGGTATTCGGGCCGACTGGGACGCGGACTATACCCGATAGTCAGGACTGCAGCAAGGGAATCCTCGAACATCTACATTTATGGTAGGTACAAAACTGTACTTTTTGGAACCCAACACTGAAAAACCTTTGTCTGGAGCCTCCTTGGGTTTTACCACAGACTCCGAACCTTCTGTCCCAACACCAGGGTCAGGTTCTGCACTCCCATGTCAAAACTCTCAGCCTGGCGGCCTGGTTAATCCAGGGTCTTTGATTCATTCTCTCCTACCCAAGCAGGTTATGGATGTCATTTTAGAAGCCAGACGTCCTAGCACTTGAAAATCTTATGCAGGAAAATGGAAAAGATTTTGTTCCTGGATGCAGGCTCAGGATTCTGATCCTCTTATTCCTAACATTCCTCTGATTTTACTTTACCTTACAGACCTCTTACATAAGGGTCTCTCTCTCTTCAATAAAGATACATGCCTCTGCTATTTCTGCTCATTATAATACAGACCCTCCAATCTTTTCCCACCAGCTCATGAGACAGTTTCTCAGAGGAGCTAAGAACTTAAGGCCCCCTATATCTCCTCCCATTCCTGCTTGGGATCTCAACTATGTTTTGGAAAAACTCACCTTACCTCCTTTTGAGCCTGCTGCCACAGCTGACATCAAGTTTTTATCTTGGAAGACAGCTATCCTGTTAGCTCTGACCTCTGCCAGGAGAGTCTCGGAGTTGCAAGCTCTCATGGCTGTGGAACCTTATATTATTTTTCATCAAGACAGGGTGTCTTTAAGGACTAATCCTACTTTTATGCCTAAGGTGATTTCCAAAGTGGCTTTAAATCAAACTATTCACTTGCCAACTTTTTCCCCACTCCTCAAAATAAGGGGGAAAGGATCTTGCATTCCTTGGATGTACACAGACTACGTTTTTACCTGGACAGAACCAAGGACATCAGGAAATCAGAGCAATTGTTTGTTTCTTATGCTTCAAGTTCCCATGGTAAAGCTACTTCAAAACAGACCATTTCCAAATGGATTGTTCATGGAATCAGATTTTGCTATTCACACCATGGAAAGCAAATCCCAGGGAGTATAAGGACCCACTCTACCAGAGCTGCTGCCACTTCAGCTGCCTTCCTCAGGGGAGTTCCTACCAAAGACATTTTGGAAGCTGCAACTTGGAGTTCAGTGCATACTTTTTCCAAGCACTACAATCTACCTCTTTACTCTAAGTCTAGAGAAGGCTTTGCTTCTGCAGTCTTGCAGGGCCTTTTAGCCACCCCTTCTTCTTTATGACCACCTCCCTATTATTCTGCTTTGGGATTCAATCCTACAGTCATGACTGCAACAGTGAAACATGATGAACATAGTACAGTTGTGTACACTTACCATAAATGTAGATGTTCGAGTGTCTTCACTGTTGCAGTCTGGGTTTCCCTCCCTCCTGTCCCCTCTTATTTTTTCTTTTGTGTGGTTCCCTTCTTCACCCTTCTTTTGAGGTGTATTTGCAAAGGTTATGGGATCTTACTCATTTTGGAACACCTGACATCTGGGGCAAGAAAAACTGGAGAACATGGCGTCGGCTGTCAGCTTTGTACTCCTGGCGCTCTGACGTCAGGGAGCATGGCTGAACAGCCGACGCCGGACCCAGACTTTGGGATTCTGGCCGACCGAGGACTGCCTGCCGGCAGGGGAGAACCCTACAGTCATGACTGCAACAGTGAAGACACTCGAACATCTACATTTTTGGTAAGTGTACACAACTGTACTATTCAGATTTTCTGGACAGAGTAAGGGACTGCCAGTGTGTGTGTGTGTGTGTGTGGGGGGGGGGGGTCAAGGTCCTTGATATAGCCATTCTGACTTGTTTGACCCTCCTTTATTTTAGGAGGGGATTTCTGCTTTCTTTCAGAGACTTCCCTGACATTGCTGTGTAAGCGTTTGTATCTGATGTTGTCTATTTTCATTCTGAGCTCAACTGATGTGTTTGGATGTGATCCTCGTATCCAAGTTGGTCATTACTAAAATTTGTGGGAACCAAAAAGCTCTCAAGCCTGTCCTTTACCCATAGTGCACCAACTCTGTTACCTCAGATCTTTTTTGCCGCTTTTTGCGAAACACGTGGTTGCCATAGCTCTTGAGCCTCATAGCTTATTTTTTCAGATAAGTTAAACATTTTTCATCATATTTTTCTTCCTTTATTGTCCCCTTACTCTCGTAAAAAGTTAATATAGCTGTTTTTTATCTTAGTTGATTGAAATTTCTCCTATTTTTATAACTCATCAGAGTAATTTGCTATACCATTGTTGTTATTCGCTGTTTTATTGCTGCTGTTATAGTAACTTTACTTACCATTGTTGATAATTGCTATTCCTTCCTTTTTATTCTTTTTCTGCTAAAAAAACTTAAAATGTATCTATATAAATCTCCCTTCTTTCTTCTTCGTTTCTCTTAACCATTACTATAGTGAAGAAAGGGCCTTCAGGTTTCAAAAAATGTTCCAAGTGTGGACATAAAATACCTATATCAGACACTCATAGTCTGTGCTTCTACTGTTTGGGCCCCCTACATCTTCAAGAAAAATGTTCTAGTTGTAATAATTTTAATCCATGCACCTTGATGGAGAGAAAAAACAAGTTGATACTAAAAATTGTTACCTTCTTCATTCAGAGATGCTGCTGCATACTGCAAGGGCTCAAGCCCCCAAGAAAAAATCCATGGAGTCAAAATCTCCTACTCCATGTACTTCCTTGGCTCTGTCCTCCGAGCCTTCCAGGAAGAAATCAAAATTGGATCCAAGGAGACTTTATACCCCTTCCCCCCTCAGATCCGAAGAGAAAGAGATTGTCGGATCTGATACCCTCGGATACCACTAAGAAACAGTCTGATCCTGTGCCTGTGCCCAGGACTTGGTACTCTCCATTGATAGAGCCTGCTCCTTCTAGGCTGCCTTCTTTCCTAGAGAGGCGCCATACAAAATCTCCTTCTCTGGTAACATTTCTGTTGACTAGAGGTTTAAATGAAGAAGCTGTGGATCAGATGATGACAAAATTTCTCTCAGCACAGATCCAGATGAGTGTGTTACTGGTGCCTACCAGCTTGAATCAGGCAGGTCATCCATCGTCCACTCCACCATTTCACACTCCTCCTCTAATTCTCTTGGTTGTTTCAGAGACCCGGGATGTAGATATCCCGCATCTGTCAGGCTCAGATCCAAGGATTATCTTATCATCGGATCCAAAGTTGACTCTGAGCTCCACTGCTCCATTTTTTTCATATCTGCAGGACTCTCAGAGCTGAAGCCTCCATGTTGGATCCAAGGCATTGGAGCCGACTCCGAAGGTTTCAGAGCTGTCTCTGCACCTTGACCCTTTGGCACTGGATAGCTCAGCTCTGACTTCCTTCTTGGGGATGCTACTTTTGTGGTGGGAAGAGTTAATGGTCCAGAAGCCTGCCTTCTTGGCTGCAGGATCTTCTCTCTCTGGAGCAGTCAGCCTTCGAGGTTGTGAAGAGGGTTTTCTCTGATTTGACAGGATTGATGGATCCTACCCCCTCGGATTCCATTCTACCTAAATGCCTTTGTGCCTAGAGCCTCACCATTTGATGCCAGAAGAACAGCCAGCCCAAGATCTCTAGACCACCAGTCTCTTCTGACACCTCTCCAGAACACCCCATCAAGGAGGTCCATAGGAAGAGGAAGTGTAAGAGCAGGCACTTGGACTCTCCACGAGAGTTAGTCACCAAGGATACTGACTTCGATGAAGGTGAAGGATCCCGACAATCACCTCTGGAGGACATCTCATTTAGAGACATTCTCGAGATTCTGAAGCAGAGAGTTGGTTGGACCCCCAACACCTCTTCACTCGAGGAGTCGCTATTTCTGGAGGTGTTCAGAGCTAGCCCATCTACCTCCTGGATTACTCTTCTCACTGACGACCTAATTAATTTGGTTGCTTAGTGGATGTGGAAGAAATCTGATGCAGTCAAACTGATACCCAGGAGACCAGGAACATTTCTAGCAGCACCTTTGAGTAAGGAATTTTGGGCAGTTTTGGTTGCCTGACCTTCTCTAGCACGAGTGATTGGTTGAAAGAGCAGGGGCCAGCAGGACTGGGTAGTAATTCGAGTTTCTAGGTTCTTCCATCTTTTCTGGTCTTTAAACACTGTGTCTGCAGGGGGTTGTGCTTGTTTTTTACCAGGATGTGGGGTGGTGATTCATCACTAGGACAAAGCAGAAATTCCCTAAGACTCCTAGAGCAGAATAAGTTATTTCTTACATTTATTTCATTGAATTGCACTTCTTAACATTTATAATGGTGCGATTCAGATAATCTACTACATTTGGCACTGTTATAAAGCTTGTTTTACTGTTTCACTGCATTTGTGTACTGTTTTATACTGTTTTAACTGTATTTTCCATTGCTAGATAGTGTTTCATTACTGTAATTGCATTTTTACTGAATTACTTAACTGTAAACTGCTTTTTCATACTGAGAGTTGTATTTTCTGTTTGTGAGTGCTCTATCTGTGCTTTTCTGTGCATTTTTGTGAGGTTTCTCTAGTCAGGAGCATAGTCTGGATAGAGCCTGGTTGTTTTGTTTGTTGAGTTTCCTGTATTTCTGGCAGCCATCTTCTGCTGATGGTGTTTTGTCTTCTCTGTTAGTGGCAGTAGCAGGGTTGCCTGAACTTCTCTAGCACAAGTGATTGTTTGAAAGAGCAGGGGCCAGTAGGACTGGGTAGTAATTCAAGCTTATATGTTCTTCCATCTTTTCTGGTATTTAAACGCTGTGTCTGTAGGGTGCTGTTCACCTCACAGCAAGAGGTTCTCTGGTTTGATTTTCGGCTGGGGTGCCTTCTGTGCATAGTCTGCATGTCCTCCCTGTGGTCGCGTGGGTTTCCTCTGGGTGCTCCGGTTTCCTCCCACATCCCAAAGACATGCAGTAGGTGGATTGGACACTCTAAATTGGCCCTAGGGGTGTGTGTGTGTGTGTGTGTGTGTGTGTGTGTGTGTGTGTGTGTGTGTGTGTGTGTGTGTGTGTGTGTGCACCTTCTGTGGATGGTTGGGCAAGGGGCTGGCAACTCGACAATGTAAAACTCCACTGCCAATCATGAGTGGACAGATGATCCACTGTGGCGACCCCTAACCAGGAAAAGCTGGAAGAAGAAGAAGTCTGCATGGTGCTGTACTTGTTTTTTTACTAGGCTGTGGTGTGGTGTTTCATCACTGTGACAAAGCAGAAATTCCCTAAGCCTCCTAGAGCAGAATAAATTATTTCTTACATTTTTACGTGTTTATGCTCATTTTTCTATAAATAATGTGCATGTATGTGATGTGGTTTTGGAACCTTTTCTTTATAATAATCAATTTTTGTTTAATAGAAAATTTTACAAGCAGTTAAAAGGGGTGGCAATGGGTTCGGCAACTGCTCCTGCGTATGCTAATAGTGTATTGGGGATGGTGGGAGCAGAAGGTGCTGAAACCCATTTTGTCGAAGTATAAAGTAACTTTCTACACCAGATTTGTTGATGATTTACTTTTTGTCATGGAGGTTAATAGTGAACAAGTTCATAAAATGATTAAAGAAATGAATGTATGGTCTGAATTTTTAAGGTTTGCAGAAGGTGACATAGGTCTAGAAGTGAATTTTCTGGATGTTTCTATTAAATGGGATATGGTTTATCAAAAATTTAGTAGCAACATTTTTAGGAAAAATACTTTTGTCAATAATTACTTGCATTATTGTAGTAATCATCCCGTTTTTATGAAAAATAATATTCCTAAAGGGCAGTTGGTAAGTGCCTCTAGAATGACCTCTGATGATCATATTTTTGAAGAACAGGTTTTATTGATTATTAAAATATTTAAGGAGAGGTGTTATCAAGAAGGGATATTATTTGGACTAGCTGAAGAGATTAGAAAATGTAGAGATCCTGATTTTCCACCTATTTTAATCTCAGGTTTTATGGTTCAAGGGTTGAAAAATTCAGGAACAAGTCATAGTTCTGATGGTTTTGATGCAGTATGTTGTCTTGACATGTCAGTAGATAGGGGTAGTATAGTTTCTGTTTTTAATAAAAATTGGAATATCATTAAGGGGAATAGTGACCTTATAGGTGCTAAACCTAAATTTACATTTAAAAATACATTTAATTTGAAGAGATGTTTGCAAAAGGACAATTTTTTTTCAAGAAACATTGGTTCAGAGTGAGAAAATGAAGGAATGTACAAATGTTTTTTTGTGCAACCTGCAGGTACATTTTGGAAAGGCCTTTTATTGAATTGCCCCATCTCCAAAAAACATTAACAGTTAGGGGTGTCTACAACTGTAAAACACAGGGGATAGTATATATAGCAGTTTAAGGCAACAAAGAACAAACACTATGGTGTAGGTAAACCGGTCCTCCAAAAAATAAATCATACAATGTCACAGTCAAAGCAGGCAGCGGAACACAGCAGTAAAATTCAAGAATTTAATCCCAGAACAAACAGTAGAACAAACAGTAAGCGCTTTCGCAGCAGCAGCTGCTTCATCAGACAAATAAAGATCCAAACTTTAGTACTTTTAAACAGCAAAGCAGCCAATTAGCATGCAAAAACAATTAGGAATTAACAAGAGCCCTTAAAGCCACACCAAAAAATCCAGCTCAAAGCTCATTGTATAAATACAAAAACATTTCATTCATAAAAACATATAAAGCATTTCATTCAGCAGCCAAAAAATGCAGCTCAGAACTCATTATAAAAACATGAAAACATTTCATACATAAAAGCGTATAGAACATTTAATTCATAAAAACATTATAAAAATACTGAACATAATTAATATCTATCTGGCTAAGGGCCTATTCATTAAAACTAGTTTAATAGAAAGCAAAGAATTGAACTGGATTATTAGAATGAAACCTAATATGGGGAAAGGCTTCAATGATAAATTTTCTATTAAACCAGTTTTAATGAATAGGCCCTTAGCCAGATAGATATTAATTATGTTCAGTATTTTTATAATGTTTTTATGAATTAAATGTTCTATATGCTTTTATGTATGAAATGTTTTCATGTTTTTATAATGAGTTCTGAGCTGCATTTTTTGGCTGTTGAATGAAATGCTTTATATGTTTTTATGAATTAAATGTTTTTGTGTTTATACAATGAGCTTTGAGATGCATTTTTTTGGTGTGGCTTTAAGGGCTCTTGTTAATTCCTAATTGTTTTGCATGCTAATGCTGCTGTTTAAAAGTACTACAGTTTGGATCTTTATTTGTCTGATGAAGCAGCTGCTGCTGCAAAAGCGCTTACTGTTTGTTCTGGGTTTAAATTCTTGAATTTTACTGTTGTGTTCCGCTGCCTCCTTTGACTGTGATAATATATAGCAGTTTGTTCATTTTGTAGGGATTTTTATGTAGGGATGACAACTAGATGTTTATTTCAAAGAATTAAGGAACATCTTTATTCTATTAGAACAGGTATTTGTAATAATGCACTTTATATGTACACCCTTAAGTGTACTGAATATAAAAAAATTTTGTTTTCTGTATTGGAACAGATACCCAAAATCATCAGGGGAGGATGTTATAAGGACCAAGTAGAAAGACGGGAAAGCTTTTGGCATTTGAGGCTGGAGGCTGATAAGCCCCCAGGAATTAATGATTCTATCAGTATTAAATGCTTTCTCAAGGATAGAAGGTTGAAAATATTCAAAAATAATTAGTGACAAAGTGTTTTTTAAGGTTGCTGAACATGTTATGTTTAATTACTTAATATTTTGTGTTTTGTTTTTATATTTTATTATTTTTATATATCTAAGTTTTTGCTTTAAGTGTAATGGAAAAGTTTTATGTGTATTGAATGATCAATATGTAATTAGACTTAATTAAGTTTGAAGCGTATATAAGATTTGGAAAAAAATAAAAAATAATTACCGAAACCAGTGCAGTTAACCGTTTATTGCAATCCAAAGTAGGATTTGTATACACATTTATTTATTTTGGTCTCTAGTATATTCTTTATGTTTCTCCCCCTACTAAAGACTATTTGGGGTTTTTTTTCCAAGAATTGTTAACATGTCCCCCTGGAAACATAATTCCCAACATTGATTGACAATGCCAACAATTCTGGAACTGCTATCATTGTATTCCAAAACCATGGCATTAGTCATATTGTTCTCTTGTACCATATCTTCATTTTTGTCTTTAAACTGCCACTCAGACAGCAAGATAGGTGCAAACATACGTTCCCTTTTCTTATTAACTTCTTTTTTGATATTCAGCAATAATTTTAAAGGGTAGCCCCTTTCCAGAAACATTCCTATAAGGTTGTACATTTCTGTATGGAAGACTTCTTCAGTACTGATTATTCTTGACAGTCGTACCATCTGCCCTTTGACTACACTACATTTTTGATAGTATGGATGGTTACTATTAAAATCCAGCAGTGTGTTTGAATATGTAGTTTTCCTATATATTGCACTTTGTAGATTTTCCTCCTCATTTGATAAACTGATATCTAGATAGTTAATGGGATTTATGTTCCATGTACTAGTGAACTTCAAAAAATCGATAGTTCCATTAAGATATTTCACAAATTCATCCGTTTCTTGCTCATCCCCTTTCCACAATATTAATATATCATCAAGGAATCTACTATAGGACAAAATTCTCTCATTATATTTTGTTTTTAAAATACATTTAGTTTCCCGCTCCAATGATACTAGGTTGGCAAAAATGGGAGCACATTTTACCCCCATTGCCACTCCTGAAATTTGATGAAAAATTTCACCTTCGAACATGAGAAAGCTATTTTTTAGAACTATCCCCATGAAATCAACTAGTACTCTGACTAAAGCCATATCTGAAACTCCCAAACTGATAATACTATTTTGAAACATCTCAATACCTCTATCATGTGGTATTACAGAAAATAAATTAACTACATTGATTGTCAAAAAACTATATTTAAAATCATTGATATTCCTAAATTTTGACAATCTACTCAAACAGTGCCAAGAATTCTTGACTATGTGGTCGACTTCATTTAGCAAATGTTTTAACTTGTTTTCAATCCACGCTGATATAGGTTCAGTTTTAGATCCCCTTGCTGAAAGAATCGGCCTAAAAGGTGGATCCACAATAGATTTATTTGTTTTAGGAATTACAAAAATCATTGGCAAGACCCATTTTTTTCACTGTTAGAAACTCTATTTCTTTTTCATTAATTTGTCCTTCTAATGACATCTGTGATAGAATTATGTCTATCCAAGAATACGCCCTATTCAATTCATGCCTTGATGCTCTTGCATAAGTTAATTCATCATTTAATATTTTCTCCATTCTTATGACATAATCAATGTAAGGCATAATAACAATACCCCCTCCCTTATCGGGGGTCATGATCCTTAAATTCTTGTTTTTAGCTAAAGAGCATAACAAGTGATTTTTTTCCTTTGTTATAGTATATGTTCTTGTACTCTTAATTTTAATTTTGTTTTGGTTAATATTACCACTATTAATAACCAATGTGTGAATCTGTTTTTCGCACATTCTTTCAAAAATGTCTAGTCCAATATTACTTGGGGGTACAAACGTGCTTTTAAGCCTCAAGGCATTAATTTCAGTTTGTTGCTCATTTCTATCCTTAAAGAACACTTTTAAATTCATTTGTCTGGTGTACATTTTTAAATTTACTAAAGCTCTAGCAACATTTACTTGTGAGCTCAGAACAAATGACATTCCCTTTTTCAACAACGTGAAGTATTCTTGACTTAAGTCCAAATCAGAATAATTATAAATGGTGAAACCATTCTGTTGTACTGTCTGACATTTTAACCCCTCTTCCTCAACCCACACTTCACTATCAATGCTGTTTAACCATGTATCGGAGTGTATATTTACTTCCACTTCTTGGACTGTTCGTTGTTCCAAGACCTTCCTTGTAAATAATAACCTCTCTGGTTCCACCCCTCTACTGGGTTCTGCAAATTTCTGTTTGCCTGATTCCTCAGGCATTCTGACCTCCGGGGTTCTCTGGGTAAAAAAACATCCTGTCCTTCGTCCATGTTCCCTCTATTAATATCCATATTGTAGTGCCCCCTGTTATTATCAATATCACCCCTAGATACATTCCTAGCATCTGATCCTTCCACCACATTTGGGCCTTTTTTAGCTATATCTGGGTAAGCTTTATTGTTTTTGTACTGTTCAGTATCACGTGCAATCTTACGCTGTTTAATAGTAAAATTTTTTGTTACAAATTTATCAACATCATATAACACTTTCTTATATTTGTCATTGTTGGGTGTAAATAACGCATCATTTACAATACTGTTATTCAGTTTAGAAATTTCATCCTGTAATTCTTTAAGTTTGATATCATTATTTTTTAACTATAATGTCCATAATTTCAAACCCTGCTTTGTCTAAAACCGCAATTAACTCACAGTAAGCTGAAGTCCCACTATATATTCCCATTGGAAGCTTCCACAGTCGCAAACCTTTGGGCACTTGTTTTAAGTCTAAAGATTTTTTCAAAAACGAATTGTCCAACTGTAAACATCTGTATTTATAACACAGTTTCTCAAATGAAGATAGCTGCTGGTTTCACGTTGGTACTTCTACCGATCTATCAAGCATTCGCCCCAGGTCATATTCCGGCACTCCAAACCATGTAGTAAAATCTACTCTGCTTGCCCTTCCGTTATCATGTTCTCTAGCATTCCCACCAGGTACACCATCCAAATAATAGGTGAATGCATCATGAAGAGCTCTGCCTGTGTATCAGACACTGTAGGTTCACTACGGACCGTAGCATGAACCCTGTCATTAGCCTACATAGTAGTCAATTTGTTAATAGAATCTAAAACCTAAGTCAACAGGCCTTCCATTACAAGTCTTTTACAATCCATTTATAGAAGCAACGCTCGAATTCAAATAGCAAGTTGCCCTTCTCAAAAACTGTTGTAAATCAAGAGTAGCTGTGTGGTAGGTGCAACAACAACAGTATAGTTCACAAAGATAGTTCCACAGGCAAATATATAAATAAATTGCCTTTCTCAATAGCTATCATCCATCAAAGTTGATTTGTAATAGGTGCAATAACAACCGAATAGTTCACAGGAATATTTGCACCAACAATTGTATATAAATTAACTCCACAGCAATCCAATGGTAAATCACAACCGGCACGGTTTAAAAACAAAACGAACTGTGGCTGGTAGTCAACTGACTAAAAACATATAGAAAAAAATAAAAAACAATTACCGAAACCAGTGCAGTTAACCGTTTATTGCAATCCAAAGTACGGGCAAGCAGAGGAGATTTTACTACATGGTTTGGAGTGCCAGAATATGACCTGGGGCAAATGCCTGATAGATCGGTAGAAGTACCAACGTGGAACCAGCAGCTATCTTCGTTTGAGAAACTGTGTTATAAATACAGATCTTTACAGTTGGACACTTCGTTTTTGAAAAAATCTTTAGACTTAAAACAAGTGCCCAAAGGTTTGTGACTGTGGAAGCTTCCGATGGGAATATATAGTGGGACTTCAGCTTACCATGAGTTAATTGTGGTTTTAGACAAAGCAGGTTTTGAAATTATGGACATTATAGTTAAAAATAATGATAGCCACCTTAATGAATTGCAGGATGAAATTTCTAAACTGAATAACAGTATTGTAAATGATGCGTTATTTACACCCTACAATGACAAATATAAGAAAGTGTTATATGATGTTGATAAATTTATAACCAAAAATGTTACAATTAAACAGTGTAAGATTGCACGTGATACTGAACAGTACAAAAACAATAAAGCTTACCCAGATGTAGCTAAAAAAGGCCCAAATGTGGTGGAAGGATCAGATGCTAGGAATGTATCTAGGGGTGATATTGATAATAACAGGGGGCACTACAATATGGATATTAATAGAGGGAACATGGATGAAGAACAGGATGTTTTTTTACCCGGAGGTCAGAACGCCTGAGGAATCAGGCAAACCAAAATTTGCAGAACCCAGTAGAGGGGTGGAACCAGAGAGGTTATTATTTACAAGGGAGGTCTTGGAACAACGAACAGTCCAAGAAGTGGAAGTAAATATACACTCCGATACATGGTTAAACAGCATTGATAGTGAAGTGTGGGTTGAGGAAGGGGGGTTAAATTGTCAGACAGTACAACAGAATGGTTTCACCATTTATAATTATTCTGATTTGGACTTAAGTCAAGAATACTTCACGTTGTTGAAAAAGGGAATGTCATTTGTTCCGAGTTCACAAGTAAATGTTGCTAGAACTTTAGTAAATTTAAAAATGTACACTAGACAAATGAATTTAAAAATGTTCTTTAAGGACAGAAATGAGCAACGAGCTGAAATTAATGCCTTGAGGCGTAAAAGCACGTTTGTACCCCCAAGTAATATTGAACTAGACATTTTTGAAAGAATGTGCGAAAAACAGATTCACACATTGGTTATTAATAGTGGTAATATTAACCAAAACAAAATTAAAATTAAGAGTACAAGAACATATAATATGACAAAGGAAGAAAATCACTTGTTATGGTCTTTAGCTAAAAACAAGAATTTAAGGATCATGACCCCCCCGTTAAGGGAGGGGGTATTGTTATTATGCCTTACATTGATTATGTCATAAGAATGGAGAAAATATTAAATGATGAATTAACTTATGCAAGAGCATCAAGGCATGAATTGAATAGGGCGTATTCTTGGATAGACATAATTCTAGCACAGATGTCATTAGAAGGACAAATTAATGAAAAAGAAATAGTCTTTCTAACAGTGAAAAAATGGGTCTTGCCAATGATTTTTGGCATTCCTGAAACAAATCTATTGTGGATCCACCTTTTAGGCCGATTGTTTCGGCAAGGGGATCTAAAACTGAACCTATATCAGCGTGGATTGACTACAAGTTAAAACAGTTGCTAAATGAAGTTGACCACATAGTCAAGAATTCTTGGCACTGTTTGAGTAGATTGTCAAAACTTAGGAATATCAATGATTTTAAATATAGTTTTTTGACAATCGATGTAGTTAATTTATTTTCTGTAATACCACATGATAGAGGTATTGAAATGTTTCAAAATAGTATTATCAGTTTGGGAGTTTCAGATACGGCTTTAGTCAGAGTACTAGTTGATTTCATGGGAATAGTTCTAAAAAATAGCTTTCTCATGTTCGAAGGTGAAATTTTTCATAAAATTTCAGGAGTGGCAATGGGGGCAAAATGTGTCTCCATTTTTGCCAATCTAGTATTATTGGAGTGGGAAACTGAATGTATTTTAAAAACAAAATAGTAGATTCCTTGACAATATATTAATATTGTGGAAAGGGGATGAGCAAGAAGCAGATGAATTTGTGAAATATCTTAATGGAACTGGGCGGCACAGTGGTGCAGCGGTTAACGTTGTCGCCTCACAGCAAGAGGTTCTCCGGTTCGATTCTCGGCTGGGGTGCCTTCTGTGTGGAATTTGTATGTTCTCCCTGTGTTCGCGTGGGTTTCCTCCGGGTACTCCGGTTTCCTCCCACATTCCAAAGACATGCTTCTGGAGCATTTCTCCCCAGGCCTCCGCTGAAAACAGGCTCTGTGGAACCTAGTCGGACATTTCCGGTCAACAAATGTTAAAAAAAAAAAAAAAAAAAAACTACCAATTTTTTGAAGTTCACTAGTACATGGAACAAAAATCACATTAACTGTCTAGATATCAGTTTATCAAATGAGGAAGAAAATCTACAAAGTGCAGTATATAGGAAGACTACATATTCAAACACACTGCTGGATTTTAATAGTAACCATCCATACTATCAAAAATGTAGTGTAGTCAAAGGGCAGATGGTACGACTGTCAAGAATAATCAGTACTGAAGAAGTTTTCCCATACAGAAATGTACAACCTTATAGGAATGTTTCTGGAAAGGGGCTACCCTTTAAAATTATTGTTGAATATCAAAAAAGAAGTTAATAAGAAAAGCGAACATATGTTTGCACCTATCTTGTTGTCTGAGTGGCAGTTTAAAGACAAAAATAAAGATTTGGTACAAGAGAACAATATGACTAATGCCATGGTTTTGGAATACAATGATAGCAGTTCCAAGATTGTTGGCATTGTCAGTCAATGTTGGGAATTATGTTTCCAGGGGGACATGTTTAACAATTCTTGGAAAAAAACCCAAATAGTCTTTAGTAGGGGGAGAAACATAAAGAATATACTAGAGACCAAAATAAATAAACTTGTATACAAATCCTACATGTCCAAATGTGAGAATTGTAAATTTTGTAGATATATAAATGATGGACCGTATGTCTTTATTCAGGGCAGTGACATTTCCATTTCATGCCCAGGTAGGGTCAACTGCAACACAACGCACCTGGTATATGTAGCTACTTGCTTATCCTGCCCCGGTTTCTACGTGGTAAAACCATTCGTAGATTGAGGGACAGGATAGGCGAACATGTAAGGGCTATAAGGAATAAAGACATACATAATGCTCTCTTTATACATTCCAAAAGATGCATTAACTTTAAAAAGTTTGTGTTTTTTGTGATAGAGTTTTCAAGAATGAACATGGAGGTGACAACGATTTGTTCTTGGAAAGTAAAGAATCTTTATGGCAATTGAAGCTAAATGCTTCTATGGAACCTGGTTTAAATGATTTTATTTCCATTAAGCCATTTTTGAAGATTAGACATAACCAAATTGTTTGATATATCTAAGTTTCAGGATTTATTTTAAAAAATTATGCAGTATGCAATTTTAATAATTTCAAGTAGATTTAGTATGTTGTTTAATGAATGATTAGGAAGTATTTTGTTACAATAAAAAATTTTGGAGTATATTTTTTTAAGAAGAATAGGTATTTGATAGATGTACTGTCTTTTTAAAAGTTTGGGCGGGAAAAATTGTGGGTGGGTGCTTGTGTAGTTACAAACAGTATCTGTTACTAATTAACCTGTTTGGAGACAATGTTTAAACAACTCTGAAGATGCCTTTGGATTATCTGGCGAAAGCGCTTAGTTGTTTGAATTGCAAGTACTTTGGATTGCAATAGACTGTTAACTGCATTGGTTTCTGTAATTGTTTTTTATTTTTTTCTATATGTTTTTAGTCAGTTGACTACCAGCTTCAGTTTGTATATAAGATTTGGTTTGTAGGTAATGTTTATTCTGAAGAAGCCTCTTTGGAGACAAAAATGACATTAAAGTGGTGTATTCGCTAAAATTCTTGTGCAGAGCTTTATTGGTTCCTGTTGTACCAGTTTAGTGTATTTTTAGTTATTTCTTACATTTATTTCATTGAATTGCACTTCTTAATGCTTATAATTGTGCTATACAGATAATCTACTAGAATCTGCACTGTTATAAATCTTTTTTACTGTTGACTGTAGTTGTGTACTGTTTTATAGGGTCTACTTTAGAACGCCGAAAACTCAAAATGTTGAGCGCTCACATGAGCAAATAATACTGTAACCAAAATGGCGTTCACCACAACAAGTAACAAAAGAAAGAAAAGAAGCTTACGCCACTGCTATGCGAATCTTGGGATACCAGCAACTTGTTACTCCTTCTGAACAAATGTATCCAAGGTACCATCCAATAAATGCAGCAGTCGTAAAGTAATTCCACACTTTAATCCAACACAAAAACAAACACGAACAACATAAAGAGTTAAGCGCTTTCACCTGTACACATCACAGGCTTCATCAGAACTGCCATACATTTTGGTTAGCTTCAGTTTAAATTATCTTTTTGGCGCCAAACATTACTCACTAGTTTAAAGACACAATGTCACCAAAAGTTTCGAAAATTACATTACATTGCTGTTGTCTTAAAAACTGATCAATTCATTCAATAAACCCAAAATAATGAATAAATATAAAATAAAATTAAGATATATAAATGCAATAAATACTTATAATGTTACTAACTAAATATATGTATCAATTTTATAAATATATATAAAATGTATAAAATAAATAAATACCACTACATATGTACAATAATATATAACGATATAAAATCCTTTATATATAGTAATATGAATAAAATAATGTAAATGAATTTATATACCTATATTAATACATATAACTATCAATATAAAACCTATCACATTAAAATACGTTAAAAATAAACTTGTAAAAATTGTTGATTAATTGAGTGTGAGTAAAGGTTTAATTGAAATATAGTAATTCAGACCAGGAGTAGTAGAGGCATCCGTGAATATTTGCCACCACATTTCACGGTAGGATAAATACCCTTTCATATCACCTCCCCTAGGGTCTGATTTAATAATGTCTATAATGCCAAATGAAAAATGATGATCAGAGCCATATTGATTAATATGAGCAAATAATCAGGAAGTCGATTTTGGATTTTTGGGATTGCAGTACAGTGAAGATCGGAATATTTGCCCTTTCCTCACTATAGTGCAATCTCGGAGTAGGAATATATATTTAGCGGGGGGGTGGGAGGCATAGCCCCCCACAATAGCAATTTTGAGTTTCTGATTATTCGCTCATATGAGCGATCGACATTTTGAGTTTTCTTTGTTCTGACATAGACCCGTTTTATACTGTTTTAACTGTATTTTTCATTGCTAGATAGTTTCATTACTGTAATTGCATTTTTACTGAATTACTTAACTGTAAACTGCTTTTTCATACTGAGAGTTGTAATTTTTGTTTATTAGTGCTCTATCTGTGCTTTTCTGTGCATTTTTTGTGAGGTTTCTCTAATCAGGAACATAGTCTGGATAGAGACCTGTTGTTAACCAGGCCTGGTTGTTTTGTTTGTTGAGTTTCCTGTGTTTCTGGCAGCCATCTTCTGCTGATAGTGTATTGCCTTCTCTATTAGTGGCAGCAATAGGGTTGCCTGACCTTCTCTAGCATGAGTGATTGATTGAAAGAGCAGGGGCCAGCAGGACTGGGTAGTAATTCAAGCTTATAGGTTCTTCCATCGTTTCTGGTCTTTAAACACTGTGTCTGCAGGGGGTTGTGCTTGTCTTTTTACCAGGCTGTGGGGTGGTGATTCATCACTGGGACAAAGTAGAAATTCCCTAAGTTTCCTAGAGCAGAATAAGTTATTTCTTGCATTTATTTAATTGAGTTGCACTTCGTAATGCTTATAATTGTGCTGTACAGAAAATCTACTACAGTTTGCAGTGTTATAAAGCTTTTGTGCTGTTTCACTGCAGTTGTGTACTGTTTTATTCTATTTTAACTGTAGTTTTCATTGCCAAATAGTGTTTCATTACTGTAATTGCATTTTTATTTTTATTTATTTATTTTATTTTATTTTACATTTGTTAACGGGGATGGTCCGACTGGACACAGGTCCATTTTCAGTGGAGGGCCGGGAGAAAAGCTCCATAGTAAGTAAACTTTTACAAAATATGTTAAAATACAGTATACAGAGAATTTTCAAACAATATGTTAAAATACAGTATGCAGCAGATGACATAACAAGACCTATATGTACAGGAAAAAGTAGTTACAAATGGTTAATAACAGAATAAGTATACAAATTCAATCAGCATTAGGAGAAGACCTAGAATGTAATATATATTACAGTAGGTATATTAGGAAGTGAGGTGTATAAGTGGAATAATTTGAGGACTTATGTAATACATGGGCATAGCCACTTATTCTTTAAATGTGTTCTAAGTGAGTTTTTAAAGTGAGAAGAGGTAGGGGCAGGAGGGAGATTATTCCAGGTTCTAGCTATGGTGTGGGAGAACAGTGGTTTTTCTGCAGTATTGTTAGCCCTAGAGATAGAGAGGAGGGGTTTGTTGGAAGATCGGAGAGGACGATCTGTATTATAGTGGGTGAGAAGTTGGCCTAGTCCAGAGTTTTTTTTTCTGGATGTGTTACCACATTGTAGGCAATGACTAATTGGTGATAGGTTAATAGCTGAGGAAGTTCCAGCCATTGCAGTTCCCTTAGAGCCTGGCAGTGGTGGCTTCTGAAGGTGGAGTTGTTTGCATACTTGGCGATTTTATTATAACATGATTCAAGTCTGGCAAGGTCAAGTTTTCTAAGCTGGGTAAGAACTGGAGCAGCATACATCAGGGTAGACAAGAGGTGAGTTTGGGCTAGGGTAATCCGTGCTTGTTTTGAGAGGGATTTCATGTGCCTATATAGTGTTGCCATTTTTATGGGCTTCTTTGATAGTTTGTGAAATGTGGACGTCGAAGTGTAGATTTTTATCATTTTCAACTACTAGGAATTTGGTATGGTCAGAAGGAGAGATAATAGTGCCATTTTTGGAGGAGATAGTGAATGATAGAGGGTGGAAATGGTTTTGTTGGGGGTGAAAAGTAGTAATTTGGTTGTATTAGGGTTTAGGATAAGTTGGATCTGAGTGATCCAACTGTCCACGGAGCTGAATGGTTCCTGGGTGAGTTGTTGTAGGGTGGGAAGTGATGGAACTGAGCAGATAAGAGTTGAATCGTCAGTGTATTGTATAAGTGAAGCACGCTGTGTGGTGGTATGGAGATTATTGGTAAATATGGAGAAAAGAATTGGGCCTAATATGGAGCCTTGTGGTACACCTATGGTAGATGGGAGCAAGGAGAATAGTACACTTTGCCATTGGACAGAGTGTTGCCTATTTGACAGATAGCTTTTACACCAGGCTATAGCGGAAGGAGCAAATGATAGGGATGTCAGGGTGTCTAGTAGTAAGGAATGTGAAACCATGTCAAATGCTTTGGAGAGGTCTAGAAATATTGCAGATACAAAGTTATTATTATTTCTATGTTGGTTGATCAGATTGGTGAAAGAGAGTAAGAGCAGTGGTTGTGCTATGGTGCTGTCAGAAGCCATGCTGTGTGGGGGAGAGGAAATGGCATGAGTTTAGGAATTGTGTTACCTGTGAATGTATACATTTCTCTAGTATTTTAGATAATGGGGAGATAATTTGAGTATTTGTAAGAGTTTCTGCCTTTATGTAGTGGAATAATGTATGATACCTTCCATAGCTGTGGAACATATGCTTCTTGTATGGAGCGATCAATAAGAATAGAAATAGGGTAGGATAAGGATTCAGCAGCTATTTTTAGGAAGTTGGCTGGTAGATTGTCAGCAGCAAGGGTGGTAGGTTTCAGTTTTATGAGGTGTTTTTTAATTGTTGAGTTGGGAATGAGTGAGAGCGTAAAGGATGGGTTTTCAGGGCATTTGGTTGGGTTATATATGTAGGGCTGTTTTTGGATAGTTGGGAGGATAGTGTTAAGATGGATTCTGTGAAGTGGTGATTGAATTGGGAGGCAATGTCCTTGTTGTCATTCATGGAGTTAGAGTGGGATTGGTAGTTTTGCCTGGTTTTAGGAGAGAGTTAATGGCATGCAAAACTTTTGGAGATCTTTTGAATGTTTGTTTTGGATATTGAGGAAGTAATTTTGTCTATCGAGTTTAGCTTGTCTCTTGGCCTGATTTCTAAGTTGTAGGTAACTTTGTTTGGCTAGGCTAGTATTGTATTTCTTCCAAATTCTCCAAGCCTTATCCCTTGACTTTAGGAGGGCTCTAGTTAGCCATGGTGCATAGTTTGACTTGGCTGTTATTTTCCTAATTGGTGCGTGTCTGTCAAGGATATTGATGAGAATATTGTTGAAGTAGTCAACGGCTTGGTCTAGATTTAGGGTTTGTAATGGTTTCCAGTTACTATGTTTTAGAATACTGTTTAGTTCTTGTATATTTAGTTTACGATTGTCTCTGACTTGTCTAAAAACAATGGGTTTGGCTATGTTGGTACGTTTCCACAGGAGGAAGGTGGGGAGATTGTCACTAAGACCATCAGGAAGGCATCCTATCTGATAGTTTTCTTTGGGGCAGTTAACTAGTGTCCAATCTAGAATAGACTGTTTGTGGGGTTTTTTGTCAATTCTAATGGGTTCTTGGATAGGTTGGGTAAAACTGTAAAGCTTAATATGGTTAATGGGGTTGGTAGAGGTACAGACTGACCAGTCAGTGTTCAGGTCACCAAGTAAGATTGTTTCTTGGGGGAAATTATCTGTGGCCCATTGTAACGTTTATTCAGTGATGGGAATGTTATTACCTGCGGGAATATAACAGCAGAGAATTATGATATTTTTTGTGTCATTTATGCTTAGGGTTGAACCTAAGGTTTCAACATTTTGAAATTTAGGTATGGGGGTTTGTAGAGGTTTGATGTTGATTGTATTTTTGTAGGGGATAGCAACTCCACCTCCCTTTTTGCCCACTCTATCCAGTCTTAGGATATTATATCCTGGTGGGAGAATTTCTTCATTTTGGGTACTAGGTTTTAGCCACGTCTTGGTAATGGTTAGTATATCAGGGGAGTAGTGAGCTATAAATGCATGTAGGTCAGAAAGTTTGTTAGAGATTTACTGAATTATTTAACTGTAAACTGCTTTTTCATAATGAGAGTTGTATTTTCTGTTTGTTCCCCACCCTCCGTCCCTGTTGGTGTTTTGTTCTTATGCTTGGTGGGTTTGCATTTGCCTGCCCCTACTGTAAATTTGATCTGGGGCACTCCTCCCAGTCTAGTGTCACTAGCTCATTCTACCTGATACAGAGAGAGCATTTGAGAAGGCCAACCCACGTAGGTCCTTAACCTTGAATTGCCTTCTGTTTCTCCTTTCTCTCTTTCCACTTTACTAAAAAAAAAAAAAAAAAAAAAAAAAACTTTGCTAGAGTCTCCTTGTGTTCTGACAGAGTGTGCTTCTCAGCTGATAAGTATATATTTTTGGCACTTTTTAACTGTTCAGAGTTCAATAAAACAATAATTAAATTAAGTTCAGAATACAGTTTGAATAAATTGCATTTATTTAAACTGTATTTGCTTTAATATTGCTACACACTCAAATGTGCTAGCTCGCACTGCACTTGAATTGTTTTTAATGCTGTTTTAGCTCTTCTGTAAAAAAAAAAAAAAAAAATCTAAGCTTGTTTCCTGCCTTTCCTGTAACTAGTCTAGTCCAGATAGAGATTTGCTGTATCCAGAACTGTTTGCAAGCTTCTGAGCCACCCAAGCCTTTCTGTGTTGGAGGAAAGCCTTCTAGCTTATCAGTGGGAGTGGTACGTACTAGGTAGCCTATCTACCACAAGAGTGGTTTCTGGCCCAGAAATTGTAGTTTATTGGCCGTTTGGGCAGTTTTTCCATCCCTTTCAACTTTCTGGTCTAAAAGCCCATATTTGCGCTTGTTTCCTGCCTTTCCTTTAACTAGTCTAGTTCAGATGCAGACTTGCTGTAACCAGGACTGTTTGTAAGCTTCAGAGTGGTGACAAAATCTGCCCTTCAATTTTTCCCTTAGATCTGTTAGTTTTCTCCTCTCTTGCACTTTTACTAGCTTATTAGTCTAGCACTTTACCAGACTTCTAGTAGCAATTATTGTAGCACACAAAAGTGCTTCTAGCACTAAATGTTCTACAAGGAAACAGCTCCAGTACGTATTATTAATGCCCACCCCTCCAGGCATGTCTAAAGGTCAGTTCCCTGTGCTTTCTCCTATTAACCTGGTGAACTTGGGCATCCTGAGGCAATGTAGCAACTGCCTTATGTACACCGACAACCCACTCCTCTTACCTCCCCACACTTAGACTTGCGAGAGATGCACTTATATATCCAAACTGGAAGCCATGCTCTCTCCAGCCAAGACCGGAATAGCGGTTCAAGAGGAGAAGGTCAACACTTGCAACACACTACATGGAACACATATCCCTCCAGAACACACACCAGCACTGCCTTCACATAAAAACACAAATCACACACCCACCTTCGCAGAGGCACTCAATAAAAATCTACCCAAACAGCAGAGACCTCAAAGGCAGAAATGCACTCGACCACCACAACACAACACTAATCACATAACTCTCCTAAACAGTGTGCCACTCAACCAAAGCCCCTAAGGCAAAACAGCATGCCCAACACACTAGTCATAGGTGACTCGATAGTGAGGCACACTGCTGTCCCACTCACTACGCTGAATAAGGAGAAAATGTCAGCTACCTGTCAGGTGCCAGGATCCACCACATAACGCACGCACTCAGGTCCCTCAACAACAGATACAAATATGACTCTTGTCATTGTACATGTGGGTGTGAATGGCATCAGACGTACCTCTCTGTACTACATGAAAAGCAACATGGAGGAGCTCTCAGATTATGTTGCCAAGGGGGGTATGACCCTAGCCCTGAGCACATCTCACCATCACCCAGAATGATACCACAGTACAAACAGAAAATGATTGATTTCAACAAGTGGCTAAGTTTCTGGTGTCATTCTAAGGGGATCCAGTATCTATCTGCCTGGGATGACATGACTGACAGACCTCAAGGGATGGCCTGCATTTGTCACCCCTGGGCTTCCAGATACTGGCCAAGGCTCTTGCCACCCCTGTAGTGCCTTTTAAGGTGGTGTTCCAAAGACCAAATTACCACTGTAACAGCTACAAACAAATGTAATCTGAGGGTCATGCTGCTCAGCGCTAGAAATCTAAATCTCAAAATGCACTTGCTTGAAGCACTCCTTAAAATGGAGAACATCAACATTTGTACTGTAACAGAGACCTGGTTCAAGGCAGCAGATAGCACCCCTGCACTAGCAGGCTGTACCTCATTCCACGCCTTTCAGCTCCAGAACTTGGACCGAAGCTCCAAAGCCAGTGGTGGTTCCATATTCATAAAGGATGCGCACACCTCCAGACTGGTAGCAGGTGCAGCTAACACTGGGTAAGACAGCGATTCAGGTTGTTCATAGGTTCATAGGTTGGTACTAGGCTATCTGCCCTAGGGCCTATACAAGCCTAGCCATAACAATTCCCTGGCTATTTCTTCCCACATTATTTACTTTCCTGGACCCCTGTCTAGCAGGGCGACTGACGTGATCCCTGGGGTGAATTTCCTTTCTCCCATCCAATCGTCAAGGTTCCTCTTGAAGAGGTCCAAAGAGGCACTCTGCTTGACATGTATGGGCAATCTATTCCAGAGTCTGGGGAGTCTCTGGGTCAGGAACCTATCCCTCCAACATGTTTTGTTTATTGTGATGACAAGGTTTAGATCCCTGGAGCGTGTAGCTCTGAGGGATTGGGATTTCTTTAAGTGTAGCATGTCCAACAGCTCTGGGTTTGACATGGCCTTGTATGTTAAGCAGAGATCGCCTCTGAGTAGACGATATGCGACAGAGTATAGCTGGAGTTTTAAGGCGGTCAGCGTAGGGCATCTGCTTTAGGCCTGTGATTCTTTTAGTGAGGTATATGAGGCCTTTCCAGTTGTTGCAGATGTCTTGAGAGGTACATACCAAATGGGGCATTGTATTCTATAATGGGTCTAATGAGGGATGAGTACAGTGGGACAATGACCTCCTTTTTCTGGATGAAAAGCCCTTCGTGATGAGGTGTGCCACATAGAAGGATTTCCTGACTGTTGTGGCGATGTAGTTATCGAAGGTGAGACCACTGTCCACCTGTGTCCCTAAGTCTCTTATCACACTTTCTGTGTTTAGTGTACTGCCACCTATATGGTAATTCATGGATACATGCTTTTTCCCAAAGGGGATAACAATACATTTCTTGGCATTGAGCTTGAGCCCATGGCTCTGGCACCAAGCATCTGTTTCTGTAAGGCCCTTTTGTAGAGTATCCACATCATTTGGGGATTCAGTAATGGCTCCCAGTTTGCAGTCATCTTGCAAACATTGTTAGCCAGAGTCCTTAGTGTTGACCTGCACTTCAGAGAAGTAGATGCCAAACAAGAGCGGCCCCAGGACTGAACCCTGTGGTACTCCACTTGTTACTTGTCTGGAGCTGGATTTGGAGTCGGCTACTTTTACAGTGTGGGTTCTATCAGTAAGCCATTTAGCAACCCATTGGGTGACATAGGGATTAATGCCCAACGTAGTAAGTTTATCTATGATTCCAGAGTGGGGGATGGTGTCAAAGGCCTTGGCAAGGTCTAGATAGGCTGTGTGGACCACCTTACCCTTGTCCATGGCTCTGGAGACTGATTCAAAGAAGTTAATCAGGTTCAGGAGACAAGATCAGCCCTTCACAAACCCAAACTGGGTGAGGTCCAGTGTTTGAAGGTTGCCAATGTCTTTGTTTATAAGTTCCATGATAATACGCTCCATGGCCTTGCAGATAAGGCTTGTCAGACTGATGGGACGGTAGTTTCCAGGATCCAAGGTGGATCCCCCCTTGTGGATTGGGATAACTGTAGCTCTGCGCCACTCAGTGGGCACGAAACCTGAGGTGAGGCTATGATTAAACATGACACTTAGGTGAGATGCCAGTTCATATTGTAGTTCATGTAGTACACAGCCCGGGATGTCATCTGGTCCCATGGATGCTGTATTCTTGGCTTTAGAGAGTGCGTTTTGTACCTGTGTGGCCGTTATTACTGGAATTTGGCAATCTTCCGGTATTGAGATGGGCCATTTAGGGGGTGAGAGTGGGGTGAAGTTGGCACTGAATCGATCTGCCAGGATATTGGCAATATCCTTCAGATCAGTATATTTAATGCCATTCTGTTTTAGCTCAGAGCAGATCTGAGCATTGCCATTTAGATTCCTGACATAATTATAGAATGCTTTGTGGTTGTCTTTGGAATCTTTGACAATTTTATTTTCGTAACTAGCTTTGGAGGATTTTATGAGGCATCTCAGTTTCTTACTGAGGCTAGTAAGGGAGTTTTTTGCCTGCTATAGGTCCCCAACCATGTCCCAAGACTCACACTCTACGTTCCTAAGCACCCTGGAGAATATTAGAGCCCGACCTAACACTGTCATACTGGGCAACTTCAACTACCCCTCCATTAACTGGGAAAACTACTCATGTACCAATACACTTGCCCAATTTTTCCTGGAATTCATTAATTCCAATGCCCTGGACCAGCTCGTTCTTACCTCCACTAGAGGTAGCAACATCCTTGACCTGGTCATTACTAACATGGGCAACCATTGTTCTGCACCAACAGTCAACTCCTCCCTGGCTAGATCCGATCACAAACTAATCACCTTGGAAATGCACATCCCTCCTACCCCCCCGCAAAGGTAACCACCATGAAAAACTTCTGGAAAGCTAAATTTGGGCTTCTAAAAACAGAGGTGGCTAACTTCATGGCACCCATGCAAATGGAGAATAGTTGCATGACTGCCGAATTAATGTGGGAAGAAATAGCCAGGGAATTGTTATGGCTAGGCTTGTATAGGCCCTAGGGCTGATAGCCTAGTACCAACCTATGAACCTATGAATTATACACCAATGCACTGTACGAACATGTACGCAAATGCATGGATCTCGCCATATCCAGTAGAACCAAGATGCTCTCCTCCAAAAAAAGAAGCCAATCTGGTGGTCCCCTGCCATAAATAAATTCAACAACAGAAGAAGGAAACTGATGCGGAATAAGGTGAAGTCCCAAGATTGGAAAAACTCCCTTATCAGCCTCAACAAAAAGTTGAGATCCTTCATCAAATCCTCTAAAGCTAGCTATGAAAATAGAATTTCAGCAGATAGTAAAGACAACCACAAGGCTTCCTATAGTTATGTAAAGAATCTCCACAGCAATACCCAGATTTGCTGTGAGATACTGCACAATGGTACCTCCTATACTGAGCAGCAAAAAAAGAAGGAAATAAATGGTGTAAAATTCACTAGTAACTCCAATACTGAGCCAACAGATATTGCCAGTATATTGGCTGACCGATTCAGTGCCAACTTTACCCCTCCCCCCCAAGGACCAATTACAATACCAGTAGATTGCCAGTCACTCAGTATTACTGCTGCACATGTTAAAACAGCACTGTCCAAGGCCAAGAATACAGCTTCTATGGGACCTGACAATATCCTTGGCAGTGTTCTACATGAACTACAGAGTGAACTGGCAACCTCACCTGTGTGCTCTGTTCAGTCACAGCCTCACCTCAGGCTTTGTCCCTACTGAATGGTGCACTGCTACAGTCATCCCTCTCCACAAAGGAGGAGTGACTGCAGACCCTGGGAACTATCGCCCCATTAGCCTGACGAGTCTGATATGCAAAACTGTGGAACTCATCATCATGGACTTAATAAACAAGGATATAGGGAATCTTCAAACTCTGGATCCCACACAGTTTGGTTTTGTAAACTGTAGATCATGCCAGCTCAATTTGGTCAGCTTCTTTGATTCAGTCACCAGAGCTGTGGATGAAGACAAGGTGGTTCATACAGCCTACCTTGATCTGGCCAAGGCCTTTGATACCATTCCCCACTGAGGAATCATAGAAAAACTCATTAAGCTACGCATCAACCCCTATATCACTAGGTGGGTTGCAAACTGGCTCACAGATAGAACCCACAGTGTGAAAGTAGCTGACTCCAAGCCAGACTGCCGACCAGTCACGAGTGGAGTCCCACAGGGTTCGGTCGTGGGTCCTCTCCTGTTTGGTATCTACTTCTCTGAAGCGCAGGCCAACACGAAGGGACTCTGGCTGACAAAGTTCACAGTCAGTTGCAAGTTGGGAGCTATTATTAACTCGCCAAGTGATGTTGACATCCTATAGAAAGGCCTCACTGAAACCAACGACTGGTGTCAGAACCATGGCCTTTAGCTCATTGCCAAAAAATGTGTCATCATCCACTTTGGGAAAAACCCGGTTCCCATGAATTACCACATCAATGGTAGTCCACTGAACACAGAAGGCATTGTAAGAAATTTGGAAACACAGGTTGACAGCAATATCTCTTTTGACCACCACATTGCCACTGTGGTCAGAAAGTCCTTCTGTGTGGCACATCTCATTACTAAAGGTTTTAAATCCACGAAGAAATAGGTCATTTTCTCCCTCTACTCTTCCGTCATTAGGCCAATCATCAAGTACAATGCCCCATTTGGCATGTACCTCACTAGACACGTGCAACAGCTAGAGAGGCCACAAATGTGCCTCACAAAGAGGATCCTAGGCCTTAAACACTTGTTCTATATGGTCAGACTAAAAACACTCCCAACTATTCTCTGTCTCATATCGCCTACTTAGAGGCGATCTCTGCTTGACTTTCAAAGCCATGTCTGACCCAGCTCTGTTAGAAATTCTACATCTAAAAAATCCCATTCCCTCCGCACCACATGCTCCAGAGACCTCAACCTCATTACCACAATCAACAGAACATGCTGGAGGGACAGGTTCATAACCCAGAGACTGCCCATGCTGTGGAACAGACTTCCCATACATGTCAAACAGAGCACCTGACTGTCCCTTTTCTAGAGAAATATTGATGAGTGGATGGGAAATAGAAAATTCACCCTGGGGATCACTCCAGTGGTTCTACTCGACAGAGGCACTGGGAACTAAGGTTGGGTGACACAATGCCAGGGGAATCCTATGGGCTAGGTTTGTAAAGGCTCCAGGGCCATTTGCCTAGTACACACCTGTGAAACTATAAAGGGGTGCCAGTGGATGCCATGGTCGTGGCGGCTTCAGCAAAAAAGAGCTTGCCAATCAGAGTTCAGCTGTTCATCCTCCTAACACGGAGTCTAGGGCAATGGACAGGTTTGGGAAGCATGTCTATCTTCAGCGACTTTTGGCCTTAGGTCACTGAATTATTTGGCATATTTTACTAGGTTGCAATGGGATTTTTTGAAGGAACTTTCAAATTCCCTTTCATGGTCCATTTCTGATTACGTCCTGTCATCTGTGGCATCTCAGTTGGCTACCCTACAGTCTATGTGGAATTCATCCATGAGACTAATTTTGCATGCAGACCAAGGTGCCTCAAGGGCAGAGGGTTAAGGCATTTCCATTAGGAGGCATGCTTGGATGCGCTTATGTGATTTTGCGGAGCCCTTCAAGTCATTGTTCGTCAGTACTCCCTTTAACGACACTTCTTTGTTTGGATCAACAATGAATGACACTTCATCCAAGTGTGAGAAGGATGGAGAGACCCTATCTGCAATGGGCGTACATTTTTTGACCCCTCAAAGATCCTTTTCAAAGAGTCAATGAGGCAGGTGGAAGATGTGGTTCAGGAAGCCCCAGGGTCTTTTCTAGGATACACACGGAGAATGTTCCCCTAGTGGCAGAGGGGGGAGGTTCTAACATTCAGCAGAGGAGGCTCCCAACATCAGGGCTCCAGGGATTCTTCTCTGACAGACCCTTCCAGCTGTCCTAAAATGAGGCCTGATTTTTCACTTGTGGAGGCAACTAGGGAACGATTATCTCTGTACTGGAGAGCCTGGAAAAGGAAAGATACTTGGGTGCAGATAATTATATTCCGAAGTTGTGTAGTACCCTGTTTTTTCTTCCACCTTCAAACCCAAGGAAAATCCCTGATGTTCCACCCAGTCAAAGGGAGTAAGCAGCAACTTACTTCAAAAGCTGCTTCAAAATATTCATCCAAGAGGTCCCGCCAGTCCAGACAGAATCCAGAACTTACTCAACATTCTTTTTAGTGCCAAATAAAACAGGTCTGGAGACCAATTTTGGATCTCAACCTCTTGAACAAGTCAGTTCGACACACAATGTTTTGGATGGTCACAGTACAGTCCATTCTCCCTTTTCTGGGCAAGGATGACTGGATGTGCTCAGCAGACCTTCAGGATGTGTACTATCACATAAAAATTAACAGACAATCCAGAAGATGTCTACCCTTCCTTCTGGTAGCCAGTCACTACCAGTTCAAAGCTCTGCCCTTTGGTCTCACGATAGCTCCCAGTGTGATTACCAAATGTATGGCAGTAGTAACAGCTCTCTTGAGACTGCAGGGATTGTGGGTGTTTCCATATCTAGACGACTGGCTCCTTATCATCCCGATTAGGCATCCATTGATAAGGGCAAGGAATCAGGTTTTCCAGACTTGCATTCATCTGGGGATAACCATAAATTATGACAAGTTACATCTGCAACCAACCAAAAATTTGGAATTCTTGGAATATCAGATTACAGGTCAGAAAAATAATCTGCAGTACCAGGATTTCAGCTCAGTTGGTCCTTCGAGCCATAGGATCATTGATAATAGAGTTAACATTAGTACCTTTAGCCAGAAGTTATATGAAGATTCTCCAATAGATGTTAGCAGCACAAGAGTTGATACTTGACTAACTCGTGTCCACTCTGACACGAATCTCTCAGACATACAAGAGAAATCTCAGGTGATGGATTCAATCAGGTTTTACAAGGCCGTCCATCATTTCCCCTCATCCCAAGGCCATAGTAACTATGGATGATTTCCAGTTGGGTTGGGGGGTGCATTTTCTAGGCAAGACAGTCCAAGGCACTTGGTCCTCCTGAAGAGGCCAACTTGCGTTTCCCTTCAGGGATGATTGGAATTCAAACGAACAGTATGTCAGTAGTTTGGTACATCAATAAACAAGAAGGGACCTGATCATGCCCCTTGTTTTGAGAAGCACTCAGGGTGTGGCAATAGGCAATCTCATCCAACCATTTTCTCATAGTAATGCACATTCTAAGGAAGTCCAGTGTGATAGCAGACAGACTGAGCAATTACATTCTACTACTGTACGAGAGGTATCTTAACAAGAATGTGACGGAAATTATTTTTTGTCAATGGGGCCAGCTTTGCTGCAGTCTTTTACTTCTCCCCTATACAACAATGCAGCAGCTACTTTGCCCTATCCCCCACAGGGGGAATCTCTGAGGGATGCTCCTTTTCATGATTGGACCCCCAGTCTACTTTATGCTTACCCACCAATCCCATTAATTCCGAAATTCTGCCATGTTGAAAAGCAAGGTCGTCCTCGTTGCACCTTAGTGAACTCGACAGATTTGATTTTCCTTCCTTTGGCCTCACATATTTCACCATCCTTAGATTCTGGATCCGACTGCAGATGTTTTGTCTCATCTGATAGGCATGATCTATCCCGACATTGCAAACCTCAGGCTGATGGTTTGGGTTTTCCAGTTCCGTTAATGGACAGACAACCGATACTCTCTCCCTGTTTGTAATATATTAATGTTAAGTTGTCATTCTCGCCTTCATTCTTGCTGGATGGGTTCGGAGCCGATCCTCGGCTCCAACTCGGCCTATACTATAGCTTGAGAGCTATTTTTACCGGCTCGAGGCAGCCCTATATCCCACAATACCAGGCGCTAACTCCCCAGATCTCGTTTGCCGCTTCGCTACGAGGTTGTCTTTTTTACTGGCTCAGGTCAGTAAGGAGTTTTACTTAATTGAACTAGTTTTCAGGTAGTTTTTTTCCCAGTAGTTAATCTTTGTCTAGGTCCCTACTGATTACCTTACTCTTTTGTAGCCCTTCTTCCCTTCTTTAGTTAATTTTTTATCTTGGGCCTACAGGCTTTACCTCAGTTTCCCCACCCCTTCCTATCTGTGTGTGTGGGTTTAGTCAGTTCCCTTAACTATTTTTATATTTAATTTTAAATTGAGTGTGTGTGTGTTTGGACTGACTGTGTTTTTTTACTGTGGTCAAGACTATGTCCAAAGATTCTAAGGTCTCGGGATTCAAGAAGTGTGACTCTTGCTGTCAGAAAATGTCTCTGACAGACGGTCACACTTCTTGTGTCTATTGCTTGGGGCCTTTACACCTGCAGGACTCTTGTTCCGTTTGTCACGGATTTAGTTCAAGAGTCCTGCAGGAGAGGCGTAACAAGCTTATTCTAAAGGGCTTGTTAAAGCCTGATGACTCCCTGTCCAAGTCTGGTTCGGGGAAATCATCAAAAACCACCAAATCCTCGGCTCCAGCTTCTGAGTCGAGGGCTGGCGTTATCGAGATGGCTCCGACCTCGGTTCCGGCTGGCTCCGAGGTGAGCAAAGTGGTTTCCATTCTGAAACCATCATCGGAGCCGACCCCAGCGCACAAGCGCTCTAGGTCCCCCTCCCTAGAGTCCGTTAGATCGGCTCCGAGATCCCCTCTCTTATCGGAGCAGAGTCATAGGACTCATTCATCGAGGTCATCTAGGCTTTCTGACCATGACATTGAGAGGGTGGTCAGTAGACTCATAAAATCTCAGGCACTGGCCCAAATGCTCCAGACCCCATCTCAACAGACTGTGGCTCCTTCGATACAATTATCTATTCCTCCTCCGACTCATCACTCGAGCTCGGAGCCGGAGGAACCGTGACCTTGCCTACGTCGGAGCCGATACTTCCTCCTTCGGCTCCGGTGTCGTCGGCTCCGACCTCTTCATTGGTTCCGTTCGTGGAGAGGTAAGGGCGCCGAGACTCCATTGTCGGCTCCGAGGGGGCGAGTGGCATCGGACCCTTGTCCGACCCCGCTCTCCCTCTCGGAGCTTCGGCTCTGTTTAGTTCGGCCCCGACGTCATTCTCGGAGCCTTCTCTGTCGGCTCCTGGGGTGGTTCCGGTCTCTTCGGAGCCGGTGCTACCATTGGTGTCTGATAGGGGAGCCTTCGAGGTGATGAGGAGTGTGCTGGACCCAGTGTCCACTCCAAGGTTAAGTTCTGCGGCTCCTCCCTCCATAGTGCCTGTTACGGTCTCTGGCCATTCTCTTGCACCTGTCAGCAGAGATCCAAAGCATGGGGTACCCACTTTGGGTGTCTCCTCCTCTTTCGAGGGCTCCCCTGAAGTTTCAGGGGAACCCCCTAAGAAAAGAAAGTGCAAGAGGAAGCACATAGACTCCCCTGAGTCTGTCACGTCGGACACCGACTTGGATGAGTTTGAAGGTTCCCCCAGATCCGCCTCTGAGGATGTCTCCTTTTCTGACATCCTGGAAATCCTAAGACAGAGGGGAAATTGGTCCACTCTCAAACCTTCCGGGGACAAGTCGGTTTACCTTGACGCTTTTGGATCTCGCCTTTCCACCTCCTGGGTGTCTCCCCCTTTCGACCCACTAATGGAGGTAGTGGCTAGAAAGGCGTGGGCAGCTCCTGATTCAATGGAACCTACCCCTAGGAGGCCTTCTAAATTTATTTCTGCACCAGATGATAAATCCTTTCTCACCAAAGGTGTTTCAGTTGATGCTATGGTGGTAGCAGCAGCCACTAAGAAGGAATTGGCTGATCCTTCTGTATCTGTTCATCAACCTAACAAAGAGTCCAGGACCATGGACAGGTACGGCAAGCAGACCTTTGCTTCAGCGACCTTTCGCGCGATCGCTGAACTATTTATGTAATTTCACCCGCCTTCAAAGAGACTTGCTCAAAGAGCTGGGTGAAACGGTACAGGATCCTTCTGCTGCGGGGTTTAAGGACAAAATAAACTCTCCC